>NC_083654.1:22277399-22364899 GCF_963576545.1 Limanda limanda
TTTAGAGCAGACACACAAACTTCACTTACATACAACTCGTATGAAAATATAAGGAGTGGCGAACAACAGGAGCCACACTCTGACTAATTATTGTTATTATTTTAAGCTATTTGATTTAGTGGCTTTATTATGGAGGATTGGTGTGTAGTTCCTGTTTTAATCAGGGACTCTTGTTTTGAAGGGGTTGTAACGGAAGAGGGTGCTGTGGAGATGGATTAAATTACATGATTGATGCTCGACCTGTCCAGAAGGTGGCGCTATAGGCATATAAATGTTGATTCTCTGATCCTGTGACGTGAGAATACCAACAATCCTGTTTTATTAATTCATGAGGGTTCAAATAGTCATTATTATTCCTGAGAATTTAAACATTAATGCAGATTTATTTCTCTGTGCACTAACGTTTATTAACTGGGACAGAATTCTTTTAATGGAGAGAAAACCAGTGGATTCTACTGGTTTCACACCTTCCATAACGAGGAAACTTGTGAGGTTGTGTTATTATTGTTCTGTGTTGTGTTGGTGTCGAGCCATCTGAATCTAGCTGCTGCTTATGGGACAAATAAAGAAAACTTGAGGTGAGAGGAGAGGAAACAGCAAATTCAAATAGTGTCCACTTCATCAGGAAATTCCTCTGTCTTGTCTTTGAATATTCTTTATTATATTTCCTGCTTTATAAAGAACAGTATTAATCTAGATCTAAAGCTGCTGGATACACACAGTGAGCTGCATTCAGCTCCTGTCATCAACATTCCATGCAATAATTTATACAATAATATTGTCTTTTGCACACTCTGTCTACATATTCTTACACTCATAGTATATTATATTACCTATTGTATAGTCAAATACTTATATTCATACCTCTACTATATATCATATATTGTATCATACGCTCTGTATATTCTTTGTATACATAAGTCTATATTCACATATTTATACATGTGTACATGTTATAATTACTATTATTATATCACTATTACTACTATTATTATTATATACCGTTGCTGCCATTATTACTATATACTGCTTTTATATTGGTATAATTACTATCATATATAAATATATATTATGTTATATTATATACTATATATACTGTACTATTCTTATATACTGTGTAACAATAACATTACCATCATATCATCAGTACTATTACCATCATCTTGCCACTGCACCTTATCTACCTATTTATCTTGTGTTTCTGTTTTTATTCTTTCTACCTCAATATTTTTTTTTTTTATTGTATTGTATTTTATTGTATTCAAATATACCGGCTGCTATGACTTAATTTCCCTTCGGGGATGAATAAAGTAATTTATCTATCTATCTATCTATCTATCTATCTATCTATCTATCTATCTATCTATCTATCTATCTAAATCTAAACCCTTAACATCTATGTTTGGCTTAATTTCCATGTTAATCTTTCCCTTCAGTAATAATCCTGCTGGTCTCCTGTCAGTAGGAACAGTCTGGAAGCAGTGTGTGTTTTCAGGCTGGTGGAGAGCAGGTGATTCCTGATCCTCAGTTCCTGTCACTGCTGGGTTTACAAGAAGGTGAGAGGATCCCATCAGAGCAGTGAGAACATTCTCGACACTTCAGGTGTTTTCCCTGTGACGCTGCAGCTTCCTGGTAGAGAACCAATCAGCTTCCTGGAAGGGAACCAACCAGGAAGCTGCAGTTTGGGGGTTTTCACGTCAGTGGAATGTAATCAAATCCAACAGGAGCTCTTATTTCCTCCTCATCCCACAAGCTGCAGCAAACTCAGACTGTCAAAATAAAACATCAGCTCAACATCTTTCAGAGTTCTGGAAACTGACTTGTGAGAAAATATCACTGTTGGGTTTTTTAATCAAATACTTTAAATGTTCTCAAATGTTCTATTTCCAAATGAATGGAGAAAACCATCATCCATCATCTGTCAATCATGCATCTCACAAGTCAGACAGAACATCACCAGATGATTCAAAGGAGACGTAAAAATTAAAAATTATTCAAAAATACCAATTTCGATACGAATGTATACATAAAATGAATAAGGTTAAGAATGAATAAACCTGAATTGTTTGTCTCTTTATTATTTCACGTTGATTCAGCTTAAAGTTGTTTAAATAATAAAACACATTAATAAAAAACTAGAGAAACACCAGATGTTATATTGTGTGTTCAATTTTATTTGCAAATCATTTCGAGCAGACACACAAACTTACCTTACATACAACTCTGCGTATAAAAATATAAGGAGTGGCGAACAACAGGAGCCACTCTCATCACGACTCTCATCTGAAACAACTTCAACTCCAACTATAAATAAATGATGTAATAAACTCACAAGTTTAATCGTCGCACAGGAAGCAGCCGGAGCGGCGGCACATCAGCGTTTAACTGCAGACGTTTGAAGAGGTAGATCCACTGAGGCCGCCGGGTTCTTTGAAAGAGTAAAACCTCCAAACGCTCACGTGCAATATATTAAAAATCTATTACTTACAACCTACAATTAGGCACATGCATGTACTTCCATTCATACGTATGAGGGATGGAACCCAAAAACAAAAGTCAGACTTTTCCACTCTTTCCTCGATGAGCTGACCTGAACAGTTTTTATAAAACCTCTGTGTTCGTCCTGCAGCTCTGGGTCATGTCGAGTAAACAGAAGAGAAACTGAAATGCTGGGAAACAGGAAGGAGAATTCATTTCACAGAGGGAAGTTAAAGAAAAAAATCCCTTTTCCTCGGAGTGACGGGTTTTCTCCTTTAACTGAAGCAGAAAGTAACAAACAGAGCCTGTGATGAAAGTGCATCTCGATTAGAAGACTTTTAATGATTTAAGAAAAACCCTGGACGAGTCGAGCCTTGTGATTCCTGCGTCCAGGTGTTTGCTACCTCGTGCTACTCGTTACACATTACGACGCCTCCACCTCGTTCCCCAGGGCGCCGCACAGCTGCTGCACCCCCGAGTCGATTCTCTGCAGTTTGCTGTGCAGACGCTCCCCGGAGCTGCCCGTGCCGATTCTCTTCAGGACGGCCGGGAGCTGACGGATCTGCTTCTCGGCAGCGGAGGCGATCCAGGTGTTCAGGCGGGCGTTGAGCTCCGGGAGCTGGAGCGCCGCTGTTCCTCCCTGGGACTTGCCGTCCTCGGAGGGGAGGAGGTGCACCAGCCGACGCAGGCGCTTCTCGGACATGGAGTGGTGGAGGAAGAACGCCGGGAGGATCTCTCTGAGGTAGCTCGCTCCGTCTGCACAACAAATAAATACCATGAATCAGACTGTGGACGTGAAACCAGAGACTGAGAAAAAAGATGGAAATGAAGCCAAAATATCCTGCTACGGGCGCCGCCATCTTGCCCTTTTGACCTCATTAGGAGATTTCAATATTAAATATCCAGTGAAACAGACGTCACAAGTTTGATTCCTGATGTTTACGTGTGTCTGGTGAAAACATGAATCATTGGAGGAACTATCGTGGATGTTGATGACCTTTACAGTTGAAAGCAGCTCAACATGGTGTCGAGGACTCGGGTTTGACCTGTGAACAGACTTTATGGTCATGGGAGGAAAATTCCAGGAAGCTTTCTGATTGGACGAACTGGAAAGTGTTCATCACTGGAACGAGGATTGGTCATCAGGCTTCTAACTTCTCCAGGTCGACAGCGATCAGCGTTTTCTTTGCAGATACAGAGAAGACATCACTAGACTGAGGATTTGTGATCTCACCTCTGAGCTCTGAGCAGCTGGTGCACACGCTGTCGTGCCAGGGGGCGCTCCTGAGCAGCAGGTGCTGCCCGGCGCCATCGCAGCTCTTGGGCGCGGTGCAGTTCTGAAGAGCAGAGACGCTGTCGGAGAAGGTTCCGTTGGAACAGACGTGGCAGACGGTGTTCTGCTCCGATGTACCTGAGGAGAACCAGAGGAGAACCAGAGGAGAACCAGAGTCAACCTCCTGCTTCAGAAACACATTCTGTTCAACCAGACTCACGATCCATCAAACTACAGTGCAGCTGATTTTAAACTACACATGTGATACAGCTGCAAATAAACATAAACACTGCTGTCTCCATGGAAACAGGCACGTGACAGTTGGCAGGTGCAGTCCTGCAAAGCATTATGGGAACTGAAGTCTTGAACAGTTTTCCCGCTGACTCATGAATCAGCTGCTTCACAGAAACCTCCACATGCTGAGTCAGAGTTTGTGGTCACAGCGTCATGTGACTGGAGAGAGAGAATCACCTGGAACCAGTCCCAGCTCCGCAGGGAACCAGACTCACACGTTCTACACATGTGGAACCCTGGCTCGGGTCCAGGACCTCTAGACCAGAGGTCTTCAACAGGGGGTCCGCGACCCCTAGGGGGTCCGCAGAGGTAGTGCAGGGGGGTCGCACAATGTTTGGTTGATTAGACAATTTTTAAATATTTTTATAATTTTTTATTTATTTTCAAACCAATTTTTTTCCCACAAATTAAATGTTGTTAAATTCACATTAACATGCATCCAACATATTGAGAGGCTGATTCAAACTTCTGCCTGACAACCTCCATCCGTCCAGGGTCAGATCAGTTGTGTGCTTCACATCAGGGTCGACATCTCACTGATGCTGGAGTGTGTTACATCCACAGAGAGGATTCACTGTCTCTTCTACATGTTTAAAATAAAAAGATGAATATATGAACCCGTGTAATATTTGAATATCTTAGTATTGAATGCACAATAACAAGGTAGCTATGTTTATACATGGCCCTAGGCCCAGTTTAATATAAAACACAAATTTATACAATATATATAGTAGGGGGTCCCTGAAAAACGTTGAAGGCCCCTGCTCTAGACCCAGGACCTTTAGATCCAGGACCTTTAGATCTGATCCAGGAGTTTTAGATTAGATTCAATTCGATTGGATCAGGAACCATGAGACCCCGATCCAGAACCATTAGATGTGATCCAGAACCATCAGATCTGATCCAGAAGCTTTAGATCCTGATTTACATTGTCACATGTGGATCCAGAACCATTAGATCCTGATTTACATTGTCACATCCTGATCCAGAACCATTAGATCCTGATCCAGAACCTTTAGATCCTGATTTACATTGTCACATCCTGATCCAGAACCATTAGACCCTGATCCAGAACCTTTAGATCCTGATTTACATTTTTACATCCTGATCCAGAACCATTAGACCCTTCTCCAGAACATTTAGATCCTGATTTACCTTGTAAGATCCTGATCCAGAACCATTAGACCCTGATCCAGAACCTTTAGATCCTGATTTACATTGTCACATCCTGATCCAGAACCATTAGATCCTGATTTACATTGTTACATCCTGATCCAGAACCATTAGATCCAGATCCAGAAACTTTAGATCCTGATTTACATTGTCACATCCTTATCCAGAACCATTAGACCCTGATCCAGAATCTTTAGATCCTGATTTACATTGTAACATCCTGATCCAGAACAATTAGATCTGATCCAGAACCATTAGACCCTGATCCAGAACCTTTAGATCCTGATTTACATTGTCACATCCTGATCCAGAACCATTAGTCCTGATCCAGAACCATTAGACCCTGATCCAGAACCATTAGATCCTGATCCAGAACCTTTAGATCCTGATTTACATTGTTACATCCTGATCCAGAACCATTAGATCCTGATCCAGAACCTTTAGATCCTGATTTACATTGTTACATCCTGATCCAGAACCATTAGTCCTGATCCAGAACCACCTCCTACCTTTGCTCAGCACCCCCTCTCCGGACGCGCACGCGCGGTGGCGCGTGCACATGTGGTTCTGCGTCGGCCGGTAGAGTCCCTCTTTGCACGCGCACTGCGTGTCGCTGTGCGCGGTGCAGCGCGTGCGCGCCACCTCGTAGCGGCCGCACGTGCTGCAGCGCAGGCACTTCCGGATGTAGTTCCAGATCTCCGTGTACGAGCCCGGCGCGCACGGCGCGCACTCGCTCCGGCTCGTGTCCGTGCAGCGCGCACGCAGGTAGGTCCCCGGAGCGCAGCCTTCACAAACCAGCTGTGTGCCCGTGACCGGGTCCGTCTGCTTGAAGGTCAGGGCTCCGTCCAGGAGAACCGCGTGCACGACCAGCAGCACCATGGAGACCAGAGAGGGGAACATCTGGAGGAAGAGGAGAAGGAGAACAGGGTGAGAACAGAAACATCTGGAGGAAGAGGAGAAGGAAGGAGAACAGGGTAAGAACAGAAACATCTGGAGGAAGAAGAGAAGGAAGGAGAACCGAGTGAGAACAGAAACATCTGGAGGAAGAAGAGAAGGAAGGAGAACCGAGTGAGAACAGAAACCTCTGGAGGAAGAGGAGAGGAGAACCGAGTGAGAACAGAAACATCTGGAGGAAGAGGAGAAGGAAGGAGAACCGGGTGAGAACAGAAACATCTGGAGGAAGAAGAGAAGGAAGGAGAACCGAGTGAGAACAGAAACATCTGGAGGAAGAGGAGCACCGAGGAAACCAGATCAAACGGTCCAGCTCCAGCGAGCGGGTCTGATCCAGATGTTCCTCTCCAGATGAAAGCTGTGGATCCTGTTTTAAAAGAAGCTGCGGATCCTCGGACCAGGAGCTGCAGCTCGGAGCGGCTCTTACCGTGAGATGATGAAGAGGATGCAGCTGATGAAGAGGAGGAGCAGGAGGAGGATGGTGCAGCAGCAGCGACCCTCAGGACCAACATGCTCTCTCTCTCTCTCCTCATCTCTATTTATCTGACTCTACCTCCGACGACTCATCACTCAATGCGCTTTACCGGAAACGTGTCATGGAACAGGTCAGAGCACTGAAACTTAAACTACACTCATACTACAACTTGTATTGTTGTTATTGTAGCTTCTGATGACGATCACATGCTGGAATCTCACATGATATATGACCTCATGTCTGATGGTATGCATTATACAATATTTCATATGCTGTATAATCTCATAAATGACATTTTCCTCATATCAAACTTCATCCAAAGGATAAAGAGGAGATGAGATTTTATTTTGAAACAAATCAATCAGATCATTTTCCACTATAATATAATTTAAATAAGTTAATAATCCTTAATGTACTGGATTTGTACCTCAGCCTTTTATAAAGAGTGTAAAGTATTAAACTGTTCATAAAATATATTATATATAATTTTATTTTTATATTTATACACTCGTCTGTGTTGACAACAAAAGTATCATAATAATGAAACTAAAGCAGCTTTCGAAAGAGATCCGAACATTCTGGAATAACCTGTGTGTGTGTGTGTGTGTGTGTGTGTTTGTCTGTGTGGGTGTGGTGTGTGTGTGGGTGTGGGTGTGTGTACTTTGTGTACTGTGAGTATATGGGTCAGTGTTCTTATATCTTTGTCAACTCAATTTGTTTTGACGTGGGATTCTGTTTACACTGTAAATAATATATTTGTATATTTCCTCATCTTTCTATTGAATTTTCTTTTACCGATTTTTCTTATATATTTCTTATATATTTTATAAATAAAGGATCATTTAATCGGGCCACACAGAATAAAAACAATAAACTGATCTATTATATCATATTTCTGGCTGCAGGTCGACAAAGTGCACGAGCAGATTCACAAGGTTTGATCCAAATAAAGATCAGAAACACATTTGATAACATGACTTCACCCACAGGGGGCGCTGTCGCTGTCATTGTATTTAAAGCAGATGACGAAAAAATGAAAAATTCTATAGTTATAAACTGAGACTGAAGAAAATATATTTAAGTTAAAAATATTTGAATAAAAGAAGATGAAGACTGAAAGTTATGGCAACTAAAAAAATATATAAAAACTCAAAATAACACTATTCTTGTTCTTGAGTTATTTTGAATCAAGTCCCTTTTGAAAACAGAAAACGACGATTTATTGTGAAGGATGAATTTCAGCGTTTCCTGCTCATAGTTCAGAGAAGAGGTGAATATCAGGCGACAAATAAACAGATTATTCACAAGAAGATATCAGAACTGAAAACACAGAGCAGCTGGACCAGAAAACCCTGAAGTCAATGATAGAGACTCATTTATATTTAGAGTTCAATCTGTAAACTGATGAAGCCGAATAAACAACAGTAAAGATGATTAATGTGAGGAAGCATCAGAGGAAAGATGTTTATATAAGGACTCGTGTCCCAGTCTGTAACCAAGACAGCAAGGTCACGACCTCTATCACCTGAGGTTCCTAAGAAAACAGTGAGTTGGAGGTATGAGACCAGAGTTATTTTTAACTTAGCGTCTTGTCATCTTAGCGACAGCTTTCACTTTTCTGAAGCCTCCGGCTGAATCAGCAGTAAGTGACCGAGCCGGTTCCCCGGAGGCAGGAGAACAGACCGGAGTCTGTCTGTGGGAAAGTAGGTTCTTCCCCGGCCGACACACACATGAGCTCTTCACGTTCAAGACTCACAACGAGGCCAAAACCACCAATGTTTGTTTTCTTTCGCCATCAGGGGAAATTAAAACCTCAGACCGAAACTCTGGGGGTTTCTGGGTAAATGAATGCGGACACACAAAAAAAACAACACATTTACACAACGATGACCTTTAAGCTTCGAAGCTAAAAACAACAAGAGCAGAGCAAAGAGTTCAGTTCTGAGAACTGAGACCTTAAAAATAACACGAGAACCCAGAAGCACAAATCTGCAGAATCACAGCGTTTCACAGAAGAATCAACTTCCTGTCGTCTGCAGCCATTCAACTTTTCAAATCGAAGATGGGAAACATATTTGTATAATGTTTGGTTCAGTCTCCGCTGTCAATCATCACGTAGCAGCCAGCCACCAGGGGGCGATCAGGAGTCTTTGGCTTCACCTTTTGGCAGCTGTCACGTCATCATCTTTATTTACAATCTGTGGATGAGATTCATAATCTACTGATATTTATGAATCCAGCAGAGAATCTGAATCAAAACGTAAACAGTCTTTATATTTATCAAGGTTTCCTGTTCTTATGGAACTCAGAGCTTCACTCAGCGTGTGAACTGGAGGTTCAGTTTGGTTAGTGGGCGAGCCGCTCTGCCCCCTGAGCCACATGTGGTCAGCTGGGCCTCAGCGAAGGTTCGTGCTTCACTAAGACTCTGTAAACATTAAAGTGCAGGTTACAGACCCATTAAGAGCGAAGAACTTTCAAAGTAAACTTCCTGTGGCTGAAAGATTCTTTTCAATAAACTGTCGCTGACATTATCTCCCAAATAAACATCAAACAAGTGAAGTCTGAGACGCTGTTTACTGCTGGTCCCACGTTTGCTCCTGATGCTCTTGCTGTGTAATCACTGATGGCGTGCGGGCGACCTCACGTCAGAGCGCCTGCGTACAGTTTGTGCAACTTGAGAAACTTACTGTACTGGTGATGTCACATTCCTCGTGGGGTTTCCAGGTTCAACGTGTAAAGAATGTGACATCATCACGAAGCAGTGTGGGAGGTTGTATGGAAGTCCAGAGAGGACAAAAATAAATAAATACAATCAATTCAATTTAAATGGACATAGAATCTCTCTCTTTAATGGAATAAAGAAGCAAAAATAGAAAAACTATTTGACAAATACACAGAAATATGATGACATGATGTATTTCATCACGTTATCACGACTCTGTGCAAGATGGCCGACGTTCAGATCTGGGATATTTTGACTTCCAGTATTTGAGTAATCACATGCATGAGGTCGACGTTTGCTGACGTGAGCTCGTGGTTACAAACACAGTTTATCTCTGATCTCATTGAGACGCCTCCGGTTCCCCCCCGATGACGGAGACGCTTTTAATCTGCAACAGTCATGAAGCTGGAACCAGAGTTCAGGGTGGGTGCAACATGCAGGACAGAGTTTACTGTGACGGCTCCGTCGCTGGTTTCTGTTCAGACTGAGTCCGTGAGAAACTGTCCTCAGCTTCAGAGCTTTGAAAGATATAGAAAAGACAGAATTCAGCAGCAATTTGTATAAAATTTTGTTTGTTTTAATAGTTCGGTGCAAAAAATCAAGAAACAGGCAAAGAACAAATACTCAGTAGTTTCTCAAAATAAAAAAATCAAACAAATAACATGAAAAGTGATCATGAAAAGTCCAGCGAGGGTCAAAAGATTTGTTTCTAATTTACTTCACGGAAATACACGTTGAGAGATTCACACAATCATGACACTAAGAATAAAATAAGATTCAACAATATAAAAATAAAATTCCGATCAGATTAAAATCTATAAAGTTAATAAAAAAACAAAGTTTCGTTGACAATTTAAAACTCATCATGAAGAATTTTACAAATGCTGAATATTAATCTTGATGGTGATGTATAGATCTGTATATTTATTATTTATACATCTGTATGTTTATATTTTTATAGATCTGTAGATATTTATAGATCTATATATTCATGTTTTAATAGATGCAGTTGGATCTTTCACAGTTTTCTCTGAATGGCGGCCGTGGGGCGGGTCTTCATCCTCAGCAGCTCTGGGATTGGTCGACTGCTGTTCTGGTAAAAGTCCAGTCCTGTGATCCACTCCACGTCTCTGACCCGTGATTGGTGGAACCACATGTGATCTTCCACCCAATGAGATTCATCCTCTGCACTCTGTGAGGAAAAATGTAAATTAAATAATCGACCAAAACTCTAATTAGGACGAAGTTTAAAGTCACTTCACCAGTTGTTTTACTTCTTTTTCACATTCACCGATAAAACATGTCGAGAGTTTAAACAGTTTAGATTGAAATTGATTGAAATGTATTTTCGTGTGATGGTAAATTTCTCAATATTTCCTGACAGAAAACAAAGTGCTGTTTATTATTACCCTGCAGCTCTCTGAGTTGCTGATGGCGTGTGGCAGCAGGAAGCAGACGCTCGCCAGCGACCCGGTGCAGCTGCTCACCGGCTGGGCCGAGTCTCCGCAGCTCGTCAGCACCGCAAAGTAATGAGTGGGGACGGAGATATTAGTTCCAGACACAAACCTGAATCAGACACAGAGGAATGATAATTCATAAACAGCTCCTGAAGGTCACACGTTAGAAACATCTTCAAATGTTTCCCACTAACTAGTTCCTCTGAGACATTTACCAGCAGGCTAACCCAGAGACACTGACTCTGACATGTGTTCTTCTACAGAACCTCGTGAACACGTCAGGAACACGTCAGGAACACGTCAGGAACACGTCAGGAACACGTCAAGAACACGTCAGGAACACGTCAGGAACACGTCAGGAACACGTCAGGAACACGTCAAGAACACGTCAGGAACACGTCAAGAACACGTCAGGAACACGTCAGGAACATGCCTGGACTTCAGTGCAGCTCTGAAAACCTGTTATGAAGTGTATCCCTGCAACTGACTGAAACCCAAGTGAAATCGGAGTCTTGTCATGGAAGGAAACTCACTGCTGGATCTGCTCTGGAGAGTCGAACCGGCCGTCGTAGTTGTAATCGAAGACGGGCCCGATCACCACGTTGATGCCGTTGTACACGTCGGCGTATTTCATCAACAAGCTGCCGTGGAAGTAGTTCCAGATCTCTGTGCCAGGAGGAGGAGGAGAAGTGAGATTTGGATTTTCACCTGATTTATGTATCTAGTTGTGTAACTTACTCTTAAACTCTGGGTACATTGGCACCACATTACTCATCAGTAGGGAATCGAACTGTTGCTCCGCTGTCGTGTTCAGATCTGTCAACACACAATGTTCCAATGAAGTGAGGGGGAGAAGTTTAGACAAGAGGTACACACGTCACTCTATTTGTTGTAACCGTTTTTGATGTTTAATATGAATCTAATGCCTGCGTGGTTCATGTAGAACATGGAGGACGTGTTGCCTCTGACACAAGCTGGCTTTCATCACTGCGGGTTTGGTAACTGGATTAATCACATTCATTTTGGATCAGATGCAGGAAATGTTCATTTTATGATGAGTATTTCCCAACAGATTCAGAGGAAAACTGACTGAAGAGGGAAAGTTCTCACAGAGAGAGAGAGAGAGAGAGAGAGAGAGAGAGAGAGAGAGAGAGAGAGAGAGAGAGAGAGAAAACTGCATATCGTTGCGGTAACTGGAGCTGAAGCTTTGAGGTCTGTCTGCATGGACGGTAAAAACTTTATGGATCATAAAGTGATCTAGTGGCGCTGCAGTAAAACACAACGTTAGAGATGTTATTGTGAAAAGTGTTCAGATAGAGAGATAGAGAGAGAGAGAGAGAGAGAGAGAGAGAGAGAGAGAGAGAGAGAGAGAGAGAGAGAGAGAGAGACAGAGAGAGAGAGAGAGAGGGAGAGAGAGAGAGAGACAGAAGAGGCGAGTATAGCAGTTGAGGACAAAATTACACACAGACAACACATTACTAATGGATGTGTGTGTTTAGGATTGTGCCCCTAGACATACATATCAAATCAACAGGTGAGTGTGTGTCTGTGTGTGTGTCTAGGGGTGTGTGTGTGTGTCTGTGTGTGTGTGATACATACTAGGTGGGTACAGGAAAGCGTGTGTCAGATTCCCAGCTGCTTCATACTGGTCACATCTCGGGCTGTGGGACACAGGAAGTCTGACGTCGGCCCTCAGGCAGCTCGGTGTCACCGGAGGCAGCGGATCTGAGTTCATCTGGATCATCGTTTGTTTTTAGATCAGAGATCATCATCACAGCTTCAGACACTTTCACTTCAGTTATGTGTCACAGCACTAACCCCGAGTCTACAGGGAATCCACTCAGAAGAGTTTTGTCCATTTCAGTTTCAATTTGGTGACTTTTTCCACCCAGATATTTGAATGTGTTTAATGTGCATTTAAACCATGGCCGATTCTTCAGTGATGCTACGGAAAGAATTCAAACTTCAATCTCCACAAAAACTTTATGGATCATAAAGTGATCTAGTGGCGCTGCAGTAAAACACAACGTTAGAGATGTTATTATGAAAAGTGTTCAGAGAGAGAGAGAGAGAGAGAGAGAGAGAGAGAGAGAGAGACAGAAGAGGCGAGTATAGCAGTTGAGGACAAAATTACACACAGACAACACATTACTAATGGAGAAGAGGCGAGTATAGCAGTGCATTTAAACCATGGCAGATTCTTCAGTGATGCTACGGAAAGAATTCAAACTTCAATCTCCACAAACCAGTCATTTGAAATGATTCGGACTTAGACACCAGGACTCTGACTGGCTTCAGTTTCGAACCCTTGAACGTTTCTTGTATTAAAGTCGAACCCTGTTGAGGAGTGGCTCACCGGCTTGTGGACGGTGAAGGAGCTCCACAGAGGCATCAGGGCGTCGGAGCTGTAGCCGCTGATGAATCCTTCCTGGTAGAGGAGACAGTAGCTCTGGTCCGGCTGCAGCATCCGAGGACGACCGAACAACAGGTGCTCCGTCTCTGCACTCAGCTCTGGACGCAGCACAGCGACAGGAACAATGTGAAATAATCACAATCAAAAAACACAAAGAGACAGAGAATCTTTCTTCCCCTCCTCACCTTGTTGTGCCGTCAGATTCAGACGACTGTTGGTGGCGTTTGTGATCTGAAGAGACACAACAGAGCAACACAGATGAAGTGGTTTTGTGTTTTAACGTTGGAGAGAATCACAGGGACATGTGATCAGTGTCCTCTCGAGACCTTCAGAGTCAGATCACCCACCAGAGCAGGACAGGAGCACCCCAGCTGGTCGGCCGGCTCCAGGCCGAGCAGCGGACACCGGGCCGGCCCGCTCTGCTCTGCAGGGGGCGCTGGTGAGAAGTAGGGCTTCCTCAGGAGGTGGTTCATGCTGCCGTGGGTCCCGTTGTTGTCGGTGGGTTGAATCTGCAGAACGTCTGCAGAGGACAATGATGTTTAGGTTGGTTGAGCAGTCACAACAGATGGATGACGAGTTGCATGAAAACATGATTCAGTCACGATTTGACTCAGAGAATCAACCCACTCGTCCTCAGCTGTTTACATCACAGCTGCACAGATCCCAGTTTGGTCCTGAGACACAAACTGATGCTGCACAGCCGACAAGCTCTGCAGCATTCATCCATCACATTGTGATAGACAGTGTTTGTTTAGGTTTCCCACATCTGGTTTCATTTGACTGGTTTTGGACTCGTGACGCTTATTGTTCTAGTATCTGAGAGTGTGGTCAGTGCACCAGCAACATGGTTCAGAAGGTTTTACATTCTCATGATAGTTATTCCTTGTCTCTGTCTCCAGGACAGTTCTTCTGATCAGCTTCACACTTGTCATGTGTGTTGTTCCGAGTCCAGTGAAGATCAGTGTTGACTCCAGTGCGATTTGGACACGTTCCATATGAATGAACTTTGAATAAACAGCTGAGCAGAGCTCTTCCACAGCAGGTGGCTGTGCTCACTCCTTCACGCTCGTCTGCAGGAACATGTTTGGAAACTTCACACAAACATTGCAAATATGTCTTTTCTATTTTTAACAAGCTGGTGCAGTAAGATGGCTTCATTCAAACTCTTGGCACCGCTTCACACCCGACGTATGATCCAACTTCTGAATGTGTTCGGGCTCGTGTGCACTCCTGAAAACCTGCATTGTTTTATGGTGACTTTGTTGTTTTAATCTCACACAGATTGTTGTCTTCCAAGTGTTTTTTACAGTGTTACGCTGTTTTTATATCTGTCTGTAAAACCCTTTTTGTGTTTTGATTGAAAGGTCTCGTGGAGGTTGGAACTCGACTCACCACACATGAGGTTGTACAGCTCGATGTTGGAGAAAGGTTCGATTTCTGTTTGGTTCTTAAACTTTGGTCCATAACTGACAAACATGGCCTGCAAGAAAAAGAAGAAGCTGCAGTAGCCATGGTGACCAATAACAGGTTTTAAACTTATAGTTCAGGCAAAGTAGCCCATTTTGGAGCCAAAAATAGAAGTAATTGTAAAAGAATTTTTTTCATCATAGATCATTTCTATGAGGTGTCCAGAACAACATACTAAAAGTCCTAAGAAATCCTAGTTGAGGAAATATGTTTAATTCTCATCAATGTGTGCCAATAAGGCCCGGAAACAATACACCCCAAAGGTGTTATTTTTTTCTTTACTCCTATCAAAATGAAACTTTACACAATGAAAGTTACCATGAAACATAACATTTTTTGTATTACAAGTTTCTTCGAAAATGAATTTTAATATGCAAGTGAGCTATACACTAATCGAATATGCCCCAAATACACCCAAATAGGCTTAATTTTTTCCTTTACTCCTACAACAATAAACTTTACATGGTAAAAGTATACATGAAAAGTAACTTTTTTCTATTACAAGTTTCTTTTGAAATGAATTTGAATATGTACATGAGCTCCACACGTATTGAATATGTCCTAATTTGCATAGGCAGAAACACCATTCATATGTATGACAAAAACATCGGCCCAATCTTCATCTCTTTGTGCTGCAGTCTTTCTTGCAACTACAGCGGACTACATCTAGTATTTCTGGTGGTGCCGCAGGCTGATCGGTCATTATCGGCATAAATCTCCCATCCAAAACATGCCCCCCCCCAGTCTTTTGGGTCCATACCTTCACTTCCCCTTTTCCACTCCATCATTTACTAAAAGACCCGAAGAGTATGGAACTTTGCAGCTGTTGACGTTGGAGGGAGAGTTTGAGGTTCCACTGGAGATGAGTTCTGAGTTACTGTATCACAGAATCTCTGGTATCTCAGCATATCCAGTGATTCATCTTTTTTTCGCCCCCACACAGTGATACTAGAGCTTTTTCACCTGCTGCAATGATGATGCCTTTTCCCACATTTTCCAGTGACTGGCTGAAAAGGAAGCTAGTGTCATTGTTTATTCTTTGGTGGTGGGGGGGGCTCGTGTGCCTCCGTGACCCTGAAGACTATACCGGTGGGTGTTATACCCCTGGCAGGTACTACCAAACCAGACAGTTTTCAGGTTAGAGGCCAGTCTAAAAGCAGCTTTGCCATCAGCCATTGGCAGTAGGATGATTGGATGAAGATTGGGCCGATGTATTTGTAATACATATGAATGGTGTTTCTGCCTATATGCAAATTAGGACATATTCAATAAGTGTGGAGCTCATGTGCATATTCAAATTCATTTCAAAAGAAACTTGTAATACAAAAAATGTTACGTTTCAGGGTTACTTTCATTGTGTAAAGTTTCATTTTGATTGGTATTGTAATAGTCTTTTTGGGGTGTATTGTTGCCTTATTGGCACATGCATCTCGGATTGATGAGAATTAAACATATTTCCTCAACTAGGATTTCTTAGGACTTTTAGTATGTTGTTCTGGACACCTCATAGAAATAATCTATGCTGAAAAAAATTATTTTACAATTAGTCGGTCGTAAAACGCTACTTTGCCTGGACTATTATGGGAGAACCGGTAAAAATCCACATGAACAAGGTGTAGTTTAGTAGAACAGAGATGTATTTTAAGGTTTAATGAGGACTTTGCTTCTGACGAGTTGCAGAGAAGAGAACAGTGCTCACATGCATGCTCTCCACATCGTTGTCGTAGCCGTGGGCTCCACCGGAGCAGAAGGTCAGGGATCCAGGATATCTGAGGAGACACAGAAGCTTCAGACAAACACTCACAGTCTGACAAACCCTGAAGGAGTGAGTGTTTAGAGATGAAGGGAAACTGAGGTGAAGCTAAATACTCCATCTAAGGAGATGGTGGAGCTGCAGGATGTGAGTAAGAACAGGCTTTGCACCCGTCATGCCGCGGTGGTCATTGTGGTGATGATCTACACTCAACTGGGGGGGCTAATGTATAAGTTGGCCTTTCATGGGCGCCATCTAATCTACAACATCTTGTAACTCTTTGCATAGCAATGACTTTTGCTCATAATCACTGAAAGTCTGAATCCTGTCAGATATCTGTACGCCATATGCACGTGACCAGTAGGGGGCAGGCTTTGAAGACGAGCTCATCGACCACATGCATAGAACAGTCCTACCGCTCAAACAGCCATTTTGCTTCCACCAGGACGTTGACGTCTTCGATGCGCCGGCTGTTGGCGAAGTGGAGACGCTTCGGGAGATTGGCCTTCAGGTACGGTTTGATCCGTTGCCCTGGTTTCTTACACTGAAATCACAGAACAATAAACACGTTTGATAACTGGACTTCAATCGGACACATGTTGTTCGTTTCTTACACTATAAAAAATGCTTTTTATTTTTAAATAGTGTAATGAAAACTAACACCTGGGTTGAAACCCCTTGATCCAGATGTGGTTGATCATTTTACAAGTGGTTGACGGTGGAACACTTACTGTCATGTTTGCCACGAGTCCGGCTGAGTCGACTGTTGAAAGGAAAAGAGAGTGAGGTCAGAGTCTCGCTCACAGCGTGAGAACTTCCCACAACACCACATCTCAAGGTGGTTTCGGTGACCTCACCACGTGGTCACAGATCTAAATGGATCCAGCTTTGTCTACACGTGCACCCACGTCACACGCAGGTTCGTTTACAGGTTCTAAGGTCAGATTCCAACTTTGTTATTGAGGTAATTGAGGCAAATGTCAGGTTTCTGTGAATCCGAGTGGTTTTCCTCTCCAGTGAAACAAAGAGAAGATCTCTCACAAAGACAAACACTCATTTCCTAATCTTCCGAAGTGGCTCATTCCACAAACCGCTGAGAGATCCTGAGGTGGGGGGGGGCTCTGTGCCGCCCAGAGGCTTCGCTGGAATGACTTCTTAAGAACTGAATGGAGCATTTATATTTTCATAACAGTAAGATAATCTGTGGATAAGTTGTGTTTTGTTGTGTTGCCACAGACTGTGACATGGAAACCGAGGTTGTGATGAAGGATCTTTCTGCAGCTCCACTCGGGTCAGACTGTTCATCTGAGTTCTGAGGGGAACATTCACTCACTGACTGCGTCTTTGTTTCTGGCTCGGATGCGTCCGAACGGCCCCTCGTTGACCCAGTAGCCTGTGATGTCGCCCACCAGCTCCTGCAGCGCCTCCTTCCTGTCGCAGCTCGTCTCCTCCATCCCTGCAACAGCAAGCTCATCTCTAGTGGGGAAGTTATCTTGTAAAAAAATCTCATTCATCAGCTGGGACTCACAGGATTCCCCTCTAGGGAGTGTTGGGATTTCCAACTTTTAACTATAGGTTGTGTCTGACTGAACTTTTAACAATAAAGGTAGGAGCAGTTTGAGTCAGGAATATTACCATATACAAATCATTATTTTAATCCTTTCTCTTAAATCTATTTAATATTTGGAATTTGCTAGCAATATATGTGAGTCACAAGGATGGTCAGTCTCACAGCTGTCCTGATAGGAGAGAGACGAGAGAGTTGTTATAGTTAAGTTGGTGCAGCCAAGACGGCTGGAGCAAGACACTTTCTACTCAAGGCTAAATTACGAGACAACATCAGACTGGCTGGATAGAGTTGCCTAGCAACCGGTAGAATAGCGTAGGAACATGACGGAGAGCTGCTGCTATGTCACTTCCTGGATTCGGTGACAAGAGGCGTGGGACTGCGGCTGGACCAATAAGGGAGATCCAAAGTGATTTGCGGTGACTCCCCTCCAAATATTTCATAACCAATCACATTAAATCTACTGTTATAACTATACCAAACCCCTGCTGTTCGGGGCCATTTTCAACTTCCTACTGCTAACTTAATTAGCATAGGCTGTGATAATTGTCCATAGCTATGTTTGTTCAACTTTTCATTGTTTCTTAATAAACACTTTAATTAGACCAGACTCTTCTCATATATTAAGGATAAAAGAAAACGCTTGACAGGAGCCTGTGCATTTAACAAAGTACGATCAACTGAAATGACTTTATATCACTACCTGATTCTTTATTAATATTATTGGTTCTGTGATGTTTGGATGAATGAAATCATTTCGTTCATGTCTTCTCAAGCAGTTATAGTTTTGAACGGATGCAGGTAGAAGAGAGGGGGAGTTACCGTGGTCGGCCACGATGACGATGTTGACGCAGCGGTGCAGGCCGACCTGCTTGAGGCCGTTCATCAGCTGACCTATGACCTTGTCCACGCCACGCAGCGCGTCGATCAGCTGGAGGCCGAAGGGAAGAAAACACAAACCAGTTAGTGACACACGAGTTCTTTCAATCCCACACAGTTTCCTCAAAGGACACAAAGGGGGGGGGGGGTTTCAACATGAAACCACGGCAGAGATTTCACAACCAGACATGAAGACCAATATAACCTGTGACTGGTCCTGACCTGAAGCTGAAGATGCAGCTCAAAAATAGACTTCATCAGAACCCTATGCACAACATTCCTTGGAAATCTGTGTGTGGCCGCTGGTGTCTGCTGGGTGGGTCACACCCCCACCCACCCCCACCCCTGTGTCAACATGGTGAGGCGTCCTTGAGCAAGACGCTGAGCAGTAAACGCCTCCTGACGCTGAGGTCACTGCAGCTTTTCAAATAAAAACACTGTTTTCCTTCTTGTTTCTACAGACGTGACATCATCTGCTCGTGACCTTTCTGACCTCGGCCTCACTAACAGCCTCCGGGTCCCCTAACCCTTAACCCTAACCCTAACCCTAACCCTAACCCGTTCTAACAGATCCGCTCCTGGCAGGTGAAGCTCAGGTTTTCAAGCTGCTGCAGCTGGAACCTGTTTTCAGTTCGCTGCAGGCGTCGGGGGGGAAATCATATCCACAACAAAGAGCCGGAGTTTACAGGTCGACAGGGAAAGACTTGTTCTTGAACTATTTTGGTTTGACTGATAATTAAATGCAATCATTCATTCATCACTTATTTATTCATGTTGTGTTCACTGTGAGGAAGGAATTGCTCACTTGAATAAACTGTTTTAATAAACTGAACAAGGAATATATAAATAGTGGCATTATAAACGTATAAACTTTGCTTAAACTAACTTTGGTGTCGATACATGACTGAAGTTGGTAAAACACAAAATGTTAAGTTCAGATCCCAGTGTCAGTCAGTGGAGAACGGGGTTCCCAGTCGTTCTGCAGGGGCTCTTCTCTTTCACAATAAAGTCCTGAAGCTGGTTTGTTATTAACGGAGGTTTGTTATCACACAGCGTTTCCTTAGGATGTGAGGAATCCTTTGCAAATCAATTCTTGGTCGTTTATGTTTAAACTTTTGGAATTTTGTTTGAGCAAGACAAACTGAAATTGTAACCGTGAAATATAGATCATCTGAAGTCAAGAGAATGAGTCGGCACGACTTCGATTTCCACAAACAAGCTTCAGGAAAGTTATCAGCTCAAATCACAGAAACATTTGATTCCTCTGCAGCATCACTTCCCCCTGAGGCTCCTCCCCCTTGCTTCTTTATCCTCCGACCCGTCAAATCAATTATTAAAGCGTCATATCACAGAGCAAAGACTTTATGACTATTAAAGAGAAACAGTTCACGAGGATAGTGAGAACGTGTTTTCACTATCGGGAATAAAACTAATCAGCTGTACGTCTCCAGATAAAACCAGATTCCAAATAACCATGAATAATAAAGATGACTCATCAGTTCTATGATATTTCCATTTAATCGTGAACCTGCACAGACGTTATCAGTGTGTGTGTGTGTGTGTGTGTGTGTGTGTGTGTGTGTGTGTGTGTGTGTGTAGTAGTTCACCTCTGAACTGTGCGAGCTACTCATTCAGTCTCATTAAGTTTAGTAAAGACTCTGCTGATGTGAATCTAACGGTTTTATTTGGAAAGTCATTTGATATTAACGGACTTCAGACGTAATAACGATCTGTGATTTCGGGAAGCATGAAGCTAAGGGGTCAGCAGGTCGCTGTGAGAGGACCACTCACCCCCCCGCTCACAGGGCCGAAGCTGTGTCCAGATTTATCCGGCTCCTCCAGATACAGAGTGTAGAAATCCGGCCTGGAGGGGAAACGTGTATTTTTTACTCACCATCGGCATTAAACCATCAAATAAAGAGAATTAAATATGAATAATAAACACAGGATGTGAATGAGAGTGGATTGTGTGAGGAGTGAAGAAGAGGAACCCACCGCTCTTCGTCCGGCAGCTGCAGCCACTTCAGCACCGTGAACACTCGCTCTTCAAACGGCACTTTACTGGAAACAGGAAACATCAGGAGGTCAGTTTGACCCGTGGAAGACATGACGCCTCCTAGAAGTGAAGGGAAATCGCCCCCTGGTGGCCGGCAGCAGGTCACACACACCTCACCTCCACCATGTTAGCAAGCGGGACACTGACCGTGGTTTCTGTCACTTCAGGTCGTTCTTATCTCTCTGACCTTCGCTCATGTTTCTGATCAGTTTGGTGTGAATTTGTTATTTGATGATCGACAGCTGACTCTGACTCGTGATTGGTCAGAAGGTTCGAATGAGGAGCTGGATCTCAGAGGAAGAGGTTCCAACAAAGGGCTGAGAACCAGCTGTTTGAGAACTCAGTGTTCCAGTGAGGTTCTCCAGTGAGAACACGATGTCATCGGCTGTTAACCACAGAGCCGAGAGATAAGGATCCAGCTCGACCACTTCACACAGAGATAACATCTCTCCCTGACTCTGAACGGGTTTTACACAGCTTCTTATCAGCTCAGGTCCTGTTTACCAACTTTACTGCAACAAACGCCTTGATAGCACGATTATCCAAGTCCATCATCAAACAAATATGCTTTATTGTCCTCATGGGGAAACTTCTACTGGGCCAAAGTGCCACAGCAGCTGCAGAACAAAACAGAAGACAAAGCTGCTATATATATATATATATATATATATATTTAGATATATACATTTTTATTTTCTATTTTAAATTTTTTATATTCTATTTTATTCTATTTTATACTATTTCTACTTTATATTTTTGGTTGTAATTATTGAGCATTGCTAGAAGAGAGCCTGTGACTCGAGCTTTTCATTGCCAGCGACTGCTTTATGTTATTGTTGTTGTGCATTTGATAATAAAAATGTTGAATCTTGAATCTTGAAAAAGGGACATGACGTGTTAAAAGTGAGTTTAATACTGCACCTGAAAACATTAGAAAGGATTTAACACATAAAAGATGAAAAACTATAACTGGCATTAAACCTACTGCCTGATGAAAGTGTTACTTCAACCACAACCGCTCTTTATTTATTTATAGTTTTAATAAGACCTCAGAACTGGGACTCACCCGTCGTACGGCCTGTAGAGGTTCGGGAAGCTGCCGTTGATTTTAACCTCTGACCCCGGCCAGAAAAACGTCCCGGCCTTCAGACCCTGGTACTTCGCTGTGTGCCAAATCTACGACACGCAAACAGGACATACATGTGCGTGTTCAGTGAAACATGTTGTAGAATACCACAGGTCTGACGAAACCCAAGTTCAGCCATTAAACAGCAGGGGGTCATTTCTCTCTGGCTGATCCATTAAAATCTAACTTTTTAAGTAAATGCATTTACTTTTCTATATAGTTGCACAAAAGCACTCAGACAATATGACTACACACTGAGTTCGTCTGTGGTTTGTGCAGTTTCTGTGTTGCACCACATTAAATCCTCCGTCATTTGGCAGAAGCTTTTAGCAGGAGACTGAGGGTTGAACCACCGAGCTTCTGGTTGGAGGACGACCGCTTTACCCCTTCACCCACAGCCGCCCAATCCCATGCGTCATATTTTGTTAATTGGAATCCAAGTATGATTGTTTAGTGAGTTGACATGAGTTGGGTAATGTTGTGTAATTGCACTGACGTAAGCTGGTTTTGGGAGGTGTGTTCCCACAGGAAAGACTCACAGGCTGTCCCAGGTACCAGGCGGGGTTGTCTTTCTCTGCGTTGGACAGACTGAAGCTGGCATCGAACACCGGGTCGTACATGCTGTTGTCGATCAGACCATTCGACTCCGGGTAGAGACCCTGAGAGCGGAGGAGAAACATGTCTGACGCTTGTTGATAGACAAAGGTTTCACTGTTAGGTAAAAATGTAAAAGAGTAGTTGCTGCTCTGTGATGATGTGTTGATGTGAAAACGCGTCTGACACATGGAAACTGTGAATGAAGCAGCTGCTACTCCCCTGCTCGGAGGGAGTGGACTTTATTAATGGTTTCGTGAAACCGCTCAGGGAGTTTCTGGAGAAACCCTGAGAGGTTTCAGATGGTTTCCATCCACATTTCCATCACAAGTAGTTCCAACGTCTCGGAGAAATCGAAGCCAAGAGCAAAGTGGGTGATCAACGGCTGGATAAATAAATATCTGAAAGAAAAGCTTCGACAGATTGAATCTCAGAGTTTGAATATTTGTGTTTTGAAATATTTCTCGCTGTTTTCTCAGTTTGTTCTGCAGCTTCGAACTGAAAGTGGCTGCATGTAGATTTGAGTTTTGGGTTTTGAATGGACACTCTGTTGACCTACACCTGTGGTCTGTTGTTTCAGAGTTTCAAACATCTGCTCATTCGCCAGCTTGAAATTTGGCAACGTCACCTGAAGAAGGTCAAGGTCAGGTTGGGGGTTCAATGCCGACCCCTGACATTGAAGCTACAGTTTACCATACATGTCTATACCTATGTGTTGTGTGTGTGGAGCAGGTTGAGGGTCTCTTACTGTGACGATGGTGTAGTGATTAGGGAAAGTCTTGCTGGGAAACGCTGGCTGCATGTACGGGGCGGAGGTTCCACACCGTCCTGAGGAGAACAACCACGACGTTTCAGTGCTGTCTCAGACGATAAAGACCAGATGATTCATTTAGATTCTGCCTGAACTGACAATGTTTCTGCTTCCACTCAAATGCACATGGACTTTATAAGTTTTTCATAAGTATCCCATGACTCAGAGGCTTCCTCAGAAGAGTTTGTGTAAAAGATCCTGAATCCCAGAGAATCTGAAAGGTCACTCGTAAAACCAGGCAAATATTAACTGTGATAATTTATCTGTTTGCAGAATGTGTCCTTGCATTCCTGTTCAGAGGAGAAAGACACTCACTGAGTTTGTCCAGAACCGGGATGAGAGACCCCCACGTCTGCAGGTATTCGGCCCTGAGTCCGTCCACCGACACCAGGAGCAGCGGCTGCTGCTTGAAGCTGGAAGTCATCACAGAAACACACTGATGAGGGAGACATGCATCTGCTGATGATATTGATTGTGAGTTCTATCTCAAAGTATTGGAATTATATCAAACATCTTGCAAAATGCCACAAACACTTAAAAACGTCTGCAGCTCGATTTGGTTTCTCATTGATTAACTGAAAACTGCCTCAATAAACATCAGGTCTTTTCAAAAAAGCTGAGATTCTTAGAAGTTGATGTGAGATGGAAACAGAAAACAACGGAGACATCTTACTGTGCTGGACATGTCGGGGTCGAGAGGTCGTCACACCCGTCCTGCAGCCAGGTTCTGTCTCCTGCAGCAGAGCGACAACAACAACACACAACACTTACACTGAAGGTCAGGATCCAAGTGTGGAATTAACTTTCATCAAAAAACTAGAAAGTCTGAGTGCAAGTAACAAGGTGTTTGTGTGTGAGCGCTTTGAGGGTTGAGAGTTAGAGAATTCTGTAAATCGACTGAAGCGTGAACCTGGTTCTTCCCTGGGAATCGAACCGACGCACACTGTGTGGTTGCTCGCTTGCTCTCGCTCACCGTGGCAGACGTGTTTGTAGTTGCTGCAGCAGTCTCCTGCAGACAGGCAGTCGTCCGAGCAGTGACAGTTGCTCTGCTGCAGCCGGGTCTCTCCACATCGCAGCCGGGTGCAGTCCCACAGCTCGGCTGCAGGGTGAGGGTCAGGGATAGGGTCAGGGTTAAGGTTAAGGTTAAGGTCAGGGTTAGGGTTTAAGATTAAGATTAAGATACATTTATTTGTCCCAAACACATGCACAGACATGCACAAGCACACTCATGCAAGGAGGGAAATGTAACCTCTGCTTTTAACCATCTGGTGCAGGACACACAGAGCAGTGAGCAGCCATGTACGGCGCCCGGGGAGCAGATGTTGGGGGAGTAAGGTGCCTTGCTCAGGGGCACTAGACAGGGTAGGGAGGATCCTCTTGGATTTTTGGACAGATCAATCCAGGTTCATCTTTTTGTTGTTTCTCTGTGGAGTCGAACCAGAGACGAACCAGAGACCTTTTCTGCCCATAGTCCAAGTTTCTGACACTAGTCCACCGCCAGGGTTAGGGTCAGGCTTAGGGTCAGGGTTAGGGTCAGGGTCAGGGTCAGGGTTAGGGTCAGGGTTAGGGTTAGGGTCAGGGTTAGGGTTAGGGTTAGGGTCAGGGTCAGGGTTAGGGTCAGGGTTAGGGTCAGGGTCAGGGTTAGGGTCAGGGTCAGGGTCAGGGTCAGGGTCAGGGTCAGGGTCAGGGTCAGGGTCAGGGTCAGGGTTAGGGTCAGGGTTAGTCATGCAGTTAGGGAACCACCATCTTCTCTTTGCTTTTTAACTGGCCTGTACTGGAGCCAAACACTATTGTACAGAAGAGCACGAAGCTCCATCTGTGATCACTTAGACTCAACCAGATGTTTGGCGGGATTCATGGAAAGTGCTTCTCCTCACATGTGGCTTTGCAGATGTCCTGGTAGTCATGGCAACAGCTGCCGCTGGCGACGCAGTTCTCATCACACCTGCATCCTGGGACCTCGTCGTAGGGCTGGTAGCACCGAGCTCTGCAGGACGTGTGAGGGACGACTGGGACAGAGAACATGACTCAGCAAAGATCCACCAGCAGAGGAAAGAGACGGATTCACAGGGAAACATTTGTAGATGCATCTGTTTTAAAAACAAATTATTTTCTGACTGAAGCACAGAAACATTTTTATTTCTCTGAATACATATACTTTAATTAAAGTAAAAGGATCTGATAATTACTCAATCATACAGCTAACACTTTTATAACATATCTTATTTATTATATAAAATTAAATAAATTGCTCTTAAAATATTATTACTATTCCCTGTAAGGAGTAACTTAAACTTCACTCTTGATATTAATAATTAAAACTAATACCAGTCTGAGTTTCACTGGTTTGATTTGATGCATTTTACTCATGGTGACGTTGCAGTGACTCAGCATTTTGTCCCTCATGTGTCACCAGCACCGTTCTGCTGTGTCATCGGTTATGGTCACATCTCTTGTCGGGGGGGGTCGTGCTCATGTGTCACTTGAGACCTGAGGCATGGGTGTCATGTGACATCACATGACACTCCAGGTGTGAATCACATGCAGAAGTGGAACACGAGGATTCCAGAGCAGGTTCTGTGACCTTCGACCTTCTTCTGCTTGACACGCTTTCAAGATGTTTGACCGACTGATTAAAACAATGTAATAATAGTTATGATAATAACTTTATTTGTATGAGATTAGTCTAACAAGGGCTTCAGACCAGCAGGACGTTTGTAAACCAGTTCAGCCTGAAGGAAGAAAAACTGATTTCTCTCTCTGCTCCCGATATACAAAAAACTATGTATATAAATGTATATATATATATACGTTTATACTTTAAATAGAAACCACAGCGAGGAGGAATCACGTTATTCATCTACTTCAGAATTGTAAAATATTGCATAAATAGCAAAAAATTGTGTGTAAAGATAAAAAATTCTAACAATGTGAATTCAATTTGAATTTATTTTGACATGTAGCTATATCGACTAAACTTAAAATGTTTTTATATTATATTCAAACATACGAATAGAGCAAATAACACAAGATGAGCGTATAAGTCCCAATTAAACATTTAAGATAAGATTCCCTCTGCCTGTTATTACATGTTTTTATAATTCTGGTCACATCTGGTTCTTTCCAAACCTTTTTACCTCAACTACTGTAATTGTCTGTTGTGAACTCCCCCCCCCCCCCCCCCCCGAGGGGATTTCGGTTTCGTGCCTCATGAAGACTCAGAACTCACTCACAGCCCCGGAGCTGCAGGACGTCTCTATCACGACCGTCCTTTGTGTCTGTGTCTTCAAACCCAAACAATCAGCTCAGAGTGATTCAGACTCCGGCCTCGTGCACAACCACACATCATCCACGTTGTGTTCTGTGATAAACACAGGAGTTCTGTCTGACACATAATTGTGATAAACAGCAGATGAATGCACACGCATTGCCGTGGGGATTTGTGAGCAGATGAATTCTGGTTTTACAAGGACGTGAAAATGGAAAACCCCCGATAATTACATCTTTCCGCCTGAATATCAAACTTGAAATTGAGTCAATTATCATCTCGAGTGACATTCTCCATTCTCTGAGTTCCACAGACCTGACTCGTCTGACTTCCTCACGGAGTCATCGGAGGCCGAGTGAGGACAAGGTGCACGAGTGAGTCAGCAGCAGGAACCGGAACCAGATGCAGAAACAGATCAACCAGATCCACCAGATCCACCAGAGAGTCCGAGTCAAATATGAGTCACAGCGACGAAAATAATAGAAACCTTAAATTCATATTCAGAGGGAAGGTCGAGTGTGGGACAAGCAGAGACATGTCTGTGTGTGTCGGTGTGTGTGTGTGTGTGTGTGTGTGTGTGTCTGTGTGTGTGTGGCACCTTTGTTTAAACATCTCTGCAGGTCCAGTCCCAGACCGAGTCCGAGCCCAAGGATCAGAGACACGATGGACACGGCCAGGACACCGACCTGAGAGGACGCATCAGAGACACAAGTCAAACTCTGGAGACAAACAGGAAACTGCAGATATCCTGAACCAGTGCAAACTGGGAAGTCAGATTTAGATTTAACAGAAAAACAGCAAACACTTAATTATCTTCAGGTGTTTGACATTAGAAAACAGCGCTGCTTAATATTAATATATCAATACTGTAACAACAGCATACCACTTTTAATGCATTTTAATAAATATTAAGTCACTTTAACCTAAACAGACATTCCTGCATTCCTAGTATTTCAAACTATGTTAGTGCAATATTTATATGCATGAAATATAACCATATCAGATCAAATAAACTAGCAATAATGATCATTATTTATTTTAGGTTTATTGTGATGCAAATACATAGTCAGACGTAATATCCTAATCCTAGTAAGAATAATAATAATAATAATAAAATAATAAAAAATCTAAAAGACCATATGAGAGTTGACTATAAGAAAGAGTGAGCCTCAGCCATCTCAGTTACTGCTGTAGTAATATTTAATATTAATATGTACGTAAGCCTGAAGTGACGACGGCCGACTCACCGCTTGCACTCGATTCAACTTGTATTCAGTGTAAACACGACTTGAGGCCTGTGACTAACACCAGTTCTGATCCAGGACCAGTTCTGATCCAGGACCAGTTCTGATCCAGGACCAGTTCTGATCCAGGACCAGTTCTGATCCAGGACCAGTTCCGATCCAGGACCGGCTCTTACCACGATCTTCTTCTTTCTCTGCGAATCCTTCATTGAACCCATGGCCGCTGCAGACGTCAGCCACACTCGCTCAGAGCCGCCGACGGGAACAAGCCGCAGATATATCGCCAGTGACCTCTGGACCGGGGTGGGGGGGGTTGTGGTGGTGGTGGTGGGGGGGGAGGGGGGGGCCAGTAACTAATTGCCAGAGGGAGTTTACAGCCCCAGGTTCTCTGTGATTCCTCCGACAGCTTCCAGCTCCTGGACCTCACACGTCCAGCGACCACGACCAGAGAACTTTCCTGGAACTCAGCCGCTGTTGTTCAGCTGATAACTTGAAAACTTTTATTTGTTTATTTGACTTGTGTAAAGATAATATTCAGCCCTATATGACCCTTAATGGATAATTAATGATGTGTACATGATGTTACTCACACTTTCTTCAATGTGACTGAGTATCTGATCGGATTGAACAAGTTAGAACAAGTTATTATTCATCAGGAACCTTGAGATTAAACCGATAACGGACAGATTGTTCAGATCTGATTAAGTTTTAAAGTATGTAAAATATGCAACCTAGAAATTTCCTGAGATTAATAACACGTTGCTAGGTCAAGGTGTGACTGATTTCCTCTGATAAATGATTCCACATTCAAATGAAATTCCAGTGAAAAGAATCATCGGTGGAATACTTTCCCTCGATGAGTAAAACTAAAAACCTGCTGCTAAGATACCACTTCTGTTTGACACTTGTGATAAACCTCTCTGAATGCTGAAATATCCATAAACCATAAACTGCTCAAAATCAGGTGTTCACATGAATGCAGTTCATAGTTATCAATTATCACATATAATAACAATAGTTATTGTTACTACTAGAAAATGCGCCGATCTCGGAGGAGGTGAACTAAGTCATTAACAATTGATTTTTAATAAGTGACATCTGATTGCAAATATAAAAATACCTAATAATCACATTTATCACACTTATAAACAATTCATTGCAGCATTCTATATATAAGAACCTTGGACGATTATTAATAATGAACTACTTAGTCACAAATAATTTACCCCTAAAAAGAATTAAAGTAATAATATTATTAAATTGACTGTAAATGGTAATGAAGCTCACATTAAGTATTATTACCCTGCACACTACAGTGATCTGCACATTAATGGAAAAGGCTTGTAGTATTTTTTCAGGCGGATGTTTAGATCGATATCAAATTCAAGTAACAAGAAAAAGAAAACAGCTCCAGTCAAAAGGTATTTTCAATTCTCTACGGCTTTTATTTTGAAATAATACAGGAATAAACATGGCCTCATCTGCAGCGTGACGAGCTCTGAGGAAGCTTTACGACATTTTACTGATTATTTTCTCTGTTCTACTGATTAAGAAGAAAGTTAGTTATGTTAACTCATAAAGGAAACGTTACTAAAGTAGAGAGTGAACATGAACCAGAGCCGGGTCCGGCTGCTGGGATCTGTTCAGCGTGTTCACACAGGAAGTGGAACGAAGAGATGAGGTCGACTGTGGGAACCAGTTTGAAGCTTCACTCATTTTGCAGAAGTGATTATTCTTTGTATTTGATTGTATTTTGAACCAAGTGGAGTTGATCTGTGTTAATGAAATCAATTCGGAGTTATGAATTTGTCTCTTTATAAATCACTTGTGTCCGTCTGGGTCAGATTTGAGATTTCCAGGAATCCTTTTCCTGTTCCCCCGGTCAGGTGCAGAGCTCAGACTGGAAACATCTGGTTCAAGTCATGGATTCAAAACTGTAAAAGAATAAAACTAAACAATGTTCCTTTACAGCAGCATCAGTGTCGTCACGTGTGTAAAACACACAACAACACAACATCAGGGATCGAGGTTGTCACAGTGAACAGAGACAGATCGGATGAATTACACCGTCACACTCTGTGCTGCTTTCATGATGCTACGCAATAAATATGAAAAATTGTATAAAGATATAGATCTAGATGACGGGTTTGTGTGACGTCTAAAATACCATGTGTGCACTTGGGTTAGTGAGAAGTGATCTGCTAATCTCTGTTATTTAGTATCTGTTCCTTTATGGGACATTTCATTTGTTGTTGAACTTTTTATTTGCTTAGAAACTTTTAATTGTTTCTGATGCTGGAAACAATCTCTGTATATTTCACCATCTGTGTTATTGACCCACTGGTTTGTATTATTCAGTATTTTCTTCTCGGTCTCTGTATCAAAGCTTTCAGCCACACAAGAATATTTTTGGAACCAAAATTGGTTCTTATGACTGATATGTTTTCCAAATCAATCATAAGAACTTTGGTCGGACACTGAACTTGAAAATCAGTCTTAGTGAAGATGGAATGTATTTATTATTCATGTTTTTATTACCACTGGATATTTTCCGCCCCCTTGTTGATCACATGTTCTTTTTGGAGAATTCACTTATTTACTCTCTTGCTTAAAATCAATCATGTGTTTGTTAAACATTAAAGCCAGGAGATGGTTAGCTTAGCTTAGCACAAAGACTGGAAACAGGGGGAAACGGCTAGCCAGCGTTCCATTTCCTTTCGTCCCAAACGTGCGAGGTGATGGCGTTTCTCATCCGTGATATTTTTCTTAGATTCTGGATGTGGGAGGAGACGCATCGTCCATCTTTATTTACAGTCTTTGCTCCAAAGGCAAAAGCAAATTCGCCTGCACGAGCAACGCCCAATGTTGAACAAGTGATGCTAAGCTATGCTAAGCTATGCTAATTGTGCAGGCCTGTAGTTATTTAACGTACAGTGGTGTCAGTGTGAATTCTCAGCAAGAAACATAAACAAGTTCATTCCCCAAACATTTCAAACCTTTCCTTGACAGAACCAAACCAGCAACGTGTTTTAACTACAAATGATTCAAACTTGTTCTAGACTCACGTTTATTATTGTGTGATTTTTTTCAGGTTTCAGTTCTTATTCATACAACATGAGAATCAAATTTCAAGGTTAGTTTGAGATCACAACAAACACATTGTGATCCACGACAAAACTACAACCAGTTTCACGAGTATACTAAGTTATAAACAACACTAATTACTTTGTAAATTCTACATAAATGGTTGCTAGTTGGAATATGAAGTCATTTACAGTCATGGAGCCCTGGTCCGGTCCTTTCTGCCGAGGATGCAGTGCACTGTGTAATCTGTATTTATGTGTTTATGAGAATATTCCCCTATCCTGCGTCATTCCTGTGCTATCTGATCCATAATCAGATTTTCTGAAGGGTTCTAAATAATCCTGTTCTAATCTTCAAGCTACTGCTTAACAAACAAATTCAAATTTGCGATGTGCTCCGCTTTCCCCGGCGGTTCCTCAGGAGCATGTGGTGACAACACAGGACCTTACAAACGGCTAAATCCTGTGTGTGTGTGTGTGTGTGTGTGTGTGTGTGTGTGTGTGTGTGTGTGTGTGTGTGTGTGTGTGTGTGTGTCTGTGTGTGCGTCTAGTCGTCCGTCTCGAAGGTGTGCAGGTGGGTTTTGAGGCTCAGGGTGCTGGTGTAGGTGAGGTTGGTGGATCGGTAGAGGTCCAGACCCGTGAGGATCTCCACGTCCCGGACTCGGGCCGTGTGGAGCTTCAGCAGGTCCTCCACCCACGCCGACTCGTCCTCGGCGCTCTGCCAGACACAGACAGGAAGTGGTCATTCACTGTGGATACCATCGTTATGCAAACTTAAAGTCGGTATCCATGGCCGAGAGACGGGGGGGCGGGGACACCCTGGACAGGCTGTCTCACATTCACACTTATGGTTGCTTTATAATCTCCAATCAAACCAACACAAACTCCAACAAATGAGCTTCTCCTTCTTACTGGTGGTCTCAGAGTTTCGACTGATGTCCTGAAATGACTTTGGGATCATTTCACTCCTCCTTGATTATGTATTTGTACATTTGGTATTAAAGAATTGTGCCATAGCAACTGGTCGATGTTGACATCAGCGTTTCCCAACATCTCCCTCAGACTCAAACCAGCAAGTTCCCATTAGCAAACCAGTTTCCACAAGTTGTTGCCTGGGGCAACGGGAAGCGCAGCGTCTTGACAGGTCATCATGTTTCATCTGGTTCAGATTTCACAGATTTTTCAAAGGAATCTGACTCGGCTGCTAAATGATTTCTCTAATAAAAGCTACTCATTCAGGCAGCAACATTACTCATTAACTATCATCTCATCTCATCCCAGACATGTCCACAGAATGTCCTCATGTTACCTATGACTCAGCAATTAACATAAATAATAAGTTGTTGCAGATGTTAGAATTTCGTTTTGTTCCATTTCCTAACAAAGGATTTATTATTCCTGTGTCGTTACATATTGACGCCGGATCAGGATCCCTTACTTCTTCTTAATGTCCTTTTTGAAGATGGTTTGGAAAGATAGAGCAACAGATGGGGAGAAATAGCAACAGATGGAGAGATAGAGCGATGGATAGAACAGTCAGGTAGAGAGATCAAGGTAGAGCATCAGATAGAGAGAGAGAGAATCGCAGATGGAGAGATAGATCGACAGATGGAGAGATAGAGCGACAGGTGGAGAGATAGAGCGACGGATGGAGAGATAAAGCGACAGTGGAGAGATAGAGCAATGGATAGAACATTCAGGTAGAGAGGTCGAGGTAGAGCATCAGATAGAGAGAGAGAGAATCGCAGATGGAGAGATAGATCGACAGATGGAGAGATAGAGCGACAGATAGAGCGACAGATGGAGAGATAGAGCGACAGGTGGAGAGATAGAGCGACAGGTGGAGAGATAGAGCGATGGATAGAACAGTCAGGTAGAGAGGTCAAGGTAGAGCATCAGATAGAGAGAGAGAATCACAGATGGAGAGATAGATCGACAGATGGAGAGATAGAGCGACAGGTAGAGAGATAAACCGACAGGTGGAGAGATAGAGCGACAGATGGAGAGATAGAATCACAGATGGAGAGATAGACTGACAGGTGGAGAGATAGAGCGACAGGTGGAGAGATAGAGCGATGGATAGAACAGTCAGGTAGAGAGGTCAAGGTAGAGCATCAGATAGAAAGATAGAATCACAGATGGAGAGATAAGGCGACAGATGGAGAGATAGAGCAACAGGTAGAGAGCTAAACCGACAGGTGGAGAGATAGAGCGACAGATGGAGAGATAGAATCACAGATGGAGAGATAGACCGACAGGTGGAGAGATAGAGCGACAGGAGGAGAGATAGAGCGATGGATAGAACAGTCAGGTAGAGAGGTCAAGGTAGAGCATCAGATAGAGAGATAGAATCACAGATGGAGAGATAGAACGACAGATGGAGAGATAGATCGACAGATGGAGAGATAGAGCGACAGATAGAGCGACAGATGGAGAGATAGAGCGACAGGTGGAGAGATAGAGCGATGGATAGAACAGTCAGGTAGAGAGGTCGAGGTAGAGCATCAGATAGAGAGATAGAATCACAGATGGAGAGATAGAGCGACAGGTAGAGAGATGAACCGACAGGTGGAGAGATAGACCGACAGATGGAGAGATAGAATCACAGATGGAGAGATAGACTGACAGGTGGAGAGATAGAGCGACAGGAGGAGAGATAGAGCGATGGATAGAACAGTCAGGTAGAGAGGTCAAGGTAGAGCATCAGATAGAGAGATAGAATCACAGATGGAGAGATAGAGCGACAGATGGAGAGATAGATCGACAGGTGGAGAGATAGACCTACAGGTGGAGAGATAGAGCGACAGATGGAGAGATAGACCGACAGCTGGAGAGATAGAGCGACAGATGGAGAGATAGACCGACAGATGGAGAGATAGAGCAACAGATGGAGAGATAGAGCGGTGGATAGAACAGTCAGGTAGAGAGATCAAGGTAGAGCATCAGATAGAGAGAGAGAATCACAGATGGAGAGATAGAACGACAGATGGAGAGATAGAGCGACAGGTAGAGAGATAAACCGACAGGTGGAGAGATAGAGCGATAGATAGAACAGTCAGGTAGAGAGGTCAAGGTAGAGCATCAGATAGAGAGAGAGAATCACAGATGTAGAGATAGAACGACAGATGGAGAGATAGATCGACAGGTGGTGAGATGGAGCGACAGGTGGAGAGATAGAGCGATGGATAGAACAGTCAGGTAGAGAGGTCAAGGTAGAGCATCAGATAGAGAGAGAGAATCATAGATGGAGAGATAGAATGACAGATGGAGAGATAGATCGACAGATGGAGAGATAGAGCGACAGGTGGAGAGATAGAGCGACAGGTGGAGAGATAGATCGACAGGTGGAGAGATAGATCGACAGGTGGAGAGATAGAGCGACAGGAGGAGAGATAGAGCGATGGATAGAACAGTCAGGTAGAGAGGTCAAGGTAGAGCATCAGATAGAGAGATAGAATCACAGATGGAGAGATAGAGCGACAGATGGAGAGATAGATCGACAGGTGGAGAGATAGACCTACAGGTGGAGAGATAGAGCGACAGATGGAGAGATAGACCTACAGGTGGAGAGATAGAGCAACAGATGGAGAGATAGAGCAATGGATAGAACATTCAGGTAGAGAGGTCGAGGTAGAGCATCAGATAGAGAGATAGAATCACAGATGGAGAGATAGAACGACAGATGGAGAGATAGAGCGACAGGTAGAGAGATAAACCGACAGGTGGAGAGATAGAGTGACAGATGGAGAGATAGACTGACAGATGGAGAGATAGAGCAACAGATGGAGAGATAGAGCGGTGGATAGAACAGTCAGGTAGAGAGATCAAGGTAGAGCATCAGATAGAGAGAGAGAATCACAGATGGAGAGATAGAACGACAGATGGAGAGATAGATCGACAGGTGGTGAGATAGAGCGACAGGTGGAGAGATAGAGCGATGGATAGAACAGTCAGGTAGAGAGGTCAAGGTAGAGCATCAGATAGAGAGAGAATCACAGATGGAGAGATAGAACGACAGATGGAGAGATAGAGCGACAGATGGAGAGATAGAGCAACAGATGGAGAGATAGAGCGGTGGATAGAACAGTCAGGTAGAGAGATCAAGGTAGAGCATCAGATAGAGAGAGAGAATCACAGATGGAGAGATAGAACGACAGATGGAGAGATAGAGCGACATGTAGAGAGATAGAGCGACAAGTGGAGAGATAGAGCGATGGATAGAACAGTCAGGTAGAGAGTTCGAGGTAGAGCATCAGATAGAGAGATAGAATCACAGATGGAGAGATAGAACGATGGATAGAACAGTCAGGTAGAGAGGTCAAGGTAGAGCATCAGATAGAGAGAGAGAATCACAGATGGAGAGATAGAGCGACAGATGGAGAGATAGAGCGACAGATGGAGAGATAGAGCGACAGATGGAAGGATTGAATCACAGATGGAGAGATAGAGCGACAGATAGAGCATTGGGTAGAACCACAAAGCTATGGGTTCAAAAATACAGACAACGAGAGAGAGAGAGAGAGAGAGAGAGAGAGAGAGAGAGAGAGAGAGAGAGAGAGAGAGACAGAGAGAGAGAGATAGAATCACAGATGGAGAGATAGACCGACAGGTGGAGAGATAGAGCGACAGGTGGAGAGATAGAGCGATGGATAGAACAGTCAGGTAGAGAGGTCAAGGTAGAGCATCAGATAGAGAGATAGAATCACAGATGGAGAGATAGAACGACAGATGGAGAGATAGAGCGACAGGTAGAGAGATAGAGCGACAAGTGGAGAGATAGAGCGATGGATAGAACAGTCAGGTAGAGAGGTCAAGGTAGAGCATCAGATAGAGAGATAGAATCACAGATGGAGAGATAGAACGACAGATGGAGAGATAGATCGACAGGTGGAGAGATAGACCTACAGGTGGAGAGATAGAGCGATGGATAGAACAGTCAGGTAGAGAGGTCAAGGTAGAGCATCAGATAGAGAGATAGAATCACAGATGGAGAGATAGAACGACAGATGGAGAGATAGATCGACAGATGGAGAGATAGAGCGACAGATAGAGCGACAGATGGAGAGATAGAGCGACAGGTGGAGAGATAGAGCGACAGGTGGAGAGATAGAGCGATGGATAGAACAGTCAGGTAGAGAGGTCAAGGTAGAGCATTAGATAGAGAGAGAGAATCACAGATGGAGAGATAGAACGACATATAGAGCATCGAATAGAACCAAAAAGCTATGGGTTCAAAAATACAGACGAGAGAGAGAGAGAGAGAGAGAGAGAGAGAGAGAGAGAGAGAGAGAGAGAGAGTCTGAGAACACGTCATCAATCAAGTGATTTGACTGAATTACACTAAAAAGGAATAAAGGTTGTTTCCAGTAAATATCATATTTAGAAATATGACAGATGAGCGTGTGACTGGAGACGGATCAAATGACTGGACGCAGGTTGATGACTTCACCGGGGGGGGGGGGGGGGGATCACGTACTTTACTGAGAAGGAAAGGTCAAGGAAAGGTCAAGGAAAGATCAATGACACCACCAGAACTTCTCAGGAGTTTTACTGTTGTCGGGGAAACGTTGCTGATGAATCAACGAGATCAAAGGAGATCAAAGGAGATCAAAGGACCCTTCGTTCCTCTGATGTTGGGATCATTCCAGATGAGAAACATTTGAGATATTTTGTAAAGAATCTCTGTAAAACGTGAATCAACAGAGGAAAGAAAATACTCTATAGGTCTCTTTGAATATTATGAGACCTACTTTTCATCGGTCCCTGTGCCGGCGCCACCCAGTGGCTGGAGGCGGTATTTGTTTTTCTTTCTCGTGTGCACGATATCTAAAGAGCGCTGCGAGTTCCTGACTTCAGTTGGACTCGTGGATGAACTACTTTTATTTTAATCGTCAAAGGTGAAGGTGACGCTGGACACGCTTACTTCTTCTTGGGTATTTGACCAGTTTCCACTTGGATTCAGAGATGAAGGGAATCGACTTCATTCTCATTAGTTTAGGTTCTCTTAAAAAAATAATAGTTCGTAAAATTGGGCTATGGAACTGACGGACTTCACAGAATTATACGACTCTAAAAATGAGGTTTATTACAACGAGGCTAGATCATACTTCAAGAAACCTCAACCAAAGAACACTGTTGTAAATGTTTATAGGATTTAACGACTCGTTCCAAAAAGGAAATTCTCCCAAACCTGTTTTAGGTTTAATGCAGTTGCAATATAAACAGGAGCTGGACTTTGATGCAAACCATCTGAGAGACTTCAACAGAACTGTCACGAAACGTTTACTGCTACTGACAAGACATCTTAAAGACTCAGTGTTGGGTTTACTGCCATCTAGTGGTGAGGTTTGAAACTGCACCTCACCTCAGCCAACCCTTTCCCAGAACGATGGAAAAAGACCCCGACCTTCTCCTGACGACTCATCACTGAACGCATGAATAATAACAGTGACAATAAACTTTATCTATAGATCGCGTTTCTCCGTATCCTCAGACACTTCTCAAACGTTAAAATTAACAAATTAAAGCTACTGACTAAAGACATAGAGCACACAACAAACATCGCACATTAAGAGCAGTTCTGAAAAGGGGCGTGTTGACTTGTGCCTGGATCATTGTGCGTCTGAGGGCTCGTGCTTGGATCATTGTGCGTCTGAGGGCCTGGCGAGGATCATTGTGTGTCTGAGGGCTCGTGCCTGGATCATTGTGTGTCTGAGGGCCTGGCGAGGATCATTGTGTGTCTGAGGGCTCGTTACTGGATCATTGTGTGTCAGAGGGCTCGTTACTGGATCATTGTGTGTCAGAGGGCTCGTGCTTGGATCATTGTGTGTCAGAGGGCTCGTGCTTGGATCATTGTGTGTCAGAGGGCCTGGCGAGGATCATTGTGTGTCTGAGGGCCTGGCGTGGATCATTGTGCGTCTGAGGGCTCGTTACTGGATCATTGTGCGTCTGAGGGCTCGTGCGTGGATCATTGTGTGTCTGAGGGCTCGTGCGTGGATCATTGTGTGTCAGAGGGCTCGTTACTGGATCATTGTGTGTCTGAGGGCTCGTGCGTGGATCATTGTGTGTCTGAGGGCTCGTTACTGGATCATTGTGTGTCTGAGGGCCTGGCGTGGATCATTGTGTGTCTGAGGGCTCGTGCGTGGATCATTGTGTGTCTGAGGGCTCGTGCGTGGATCATTGTGTGTCTGAGGGCTCGTGCGTGGATCATTGTGTGTCTGAGGGCCTGGCGTGGATCATTGTGTGTCAGAGGGCTCGTTACTGGATCATTGTGTGTCTGAGGGCTCGTTACTGGATCATTGTGTGTCTGAGGGCTCGTGCGTGGATCATTGTGCGTCTGAGGGCTCGTGCGTGGATCATTGTGTGTCTGAGGGCTCGTGCCTGGATCATTGTGTGTCTGAGGGCTCGTTACTGGATCATTGTGTGTCTGAGGGCTCGTGCGTGGATCATTGTGTGTCAGAGGGCTCGTTACTGGATAATTGTGTGTCTGAGGGCTCGTGCCTGGATCATTGTGTGTCAGAGGGCTCGTTACTGGATCATTGTGTGTCTGAGGGCTCGTTACTGGATCATTGTGTGTCTGAGGGCTCGTGCGTGGATCATTGTTTGTCTGAGGGCTCGTTACTGGATCATTGTGTGTCTGAGGGCTCGTGCGTGGATCATTGTGTGTCAGAGGGCTCGTGCCTGGATCATTGTGTGTCTGAGGGCCTGGCGAGGATCATTGTGTGTCTGAGGGCTCGTGCGTGGATCATTGTGTGTCTGAGGGCTCGTGCCTGGATCATTGTGTGTCTGAGGGCTCGTTACTGGATCATTGTGTGTCTGAGGGCTCGTGCGTGGATCATTGTGTGTCAGAGGGCTCGTTACTGGATAATTGTGTGTCTGAGGGCTCGTGCCTGGATCATTGTGTGTCAGAGGGCTCGTTACTGGATCATTGTGTGTCAGAGGGCTCGTTACTGGATCATTGTGTGTCTGAGGGCCTGGCGTGGATAATTGTGTGTCTGAGGGCTCGTGCCTGGATCATTGTGTGTCTGAGGGCTCGTTACTGGATCATTGTGTGTCTGAGGGCTCGTTACTGGATCATTGTGTGTCTGAGGGCCTGGCGTGGATCATTGTGCGTCTGAGGCTTGTGCACTTTGAACACAACGCTGCTCATGTTGAAGCACTTTGAGTCGTTGATTGGAAACAAGTGCATCTCATTAACTGTAAATTGGAGTGATTATGTCGTTAGCCAGGACGGAGCTGGGGAACTTTTTGTGGTGAGGAGTTATTTCTGTTTCCTCTGATCCTCCTCAGGAAAGAACGCAGAAGTTTGACCCACGTACGTCAATGATTTATAAATACATCGGCACTTAGATACGATCGATGACCTCTGCAGACTTGATTCTCCACAGCAGACGCCTCTGGAAGCTAAATCTGAAAACAATACAAATGTTTTCCAGTGTCCTGATGACGCCACTGGAGCGAGAAGAGTCATGATAAAAAAAACAAAGGCGCCCCCCCCGCCCACGGGCAGTGTTTACAGCATCACGCACGAGAGGAAACCACGAAACCAGGCGCCAACACAAACCCAGGATTCTCCTTTTGTGTCGAAGCCTTTCACCAAAACCTCAGGACGGAGCCGACAGACCAAACACCAGCGCACATAGAACACTCCCTTGTCTGTAGATGAAAACAAAGATGGACGCCATGGCAACTACCAAATGTGAATCCAAAACACCAGACGAGGTTTTCTCAAAGATGGATTCTGTCTTTTCAGGGAGTAATTTGATGGAATAAAATCGATCGCTACTGCACAGAGTCTCGTGCAAAGATCTAATTTCCTTTTTAAAAAATCCTCGTATTAAAAGTTAAATATCAGGCTACTTACACAGAAAATAAAAGCTAAGATGTTCTTGTGTTTTGAATATTTCATCTGTTATGTGACAGGAAAGTTTCAGGACCTTTCTTCTGTTTGTTTGGCGATTTCTGCTGATTCAGTAATTCACCTTTCACCTGATGTGTCAGGCAGAAGTTATCTGGAGCTTCAGGCTGAGAGCGGATGAATCACTCGACATTTAACTGTCAAAGGTCCTGAGACAAAAGCTGCAGTGGATCGAAGAGCAGAGTTACATTCTGATCCAAGGGTTTTGCCAAGACACCCACACACACACACACACACACACACACACACACACACACACACACACACACACACACTGGGGATTCCTGACACATGATGCAGCTGCAGGATCAGTTCAGCTGCGTCATCCAAGATTCGTCAGTGAACGAATATGTGATGAAAACAGTTGTTTCATTTCAATCTAATCAAAATCTAATAATGCTGCAGACGTCCGATGGTTGAACTGAATCAAGCAACTTTCACTGATGACAATTCATGGAAATTCCTATAATCATCTGATTGTAATCAGATGACTGTGATCAGATGAAGCACGTTTCTCTACAGAGCAAAACACTGTGTGAACGTGTGAGTGTGTAAAACTTTCACTGACCAAAATGGTGATTTATCGTTCTTCTGCATGTTGTCGATCAGTGAAATAAAATAAATGTAACTAAGTAAAAGTACTGAGTTACATCCTTTTCAAATTACATTAGGGAATAGATCTGCAGGTACTTGAACTTTCTGTATTAGACCGTCTAATATGTACGTCATATGTACAATAAGTCCGGTTTGAGTTCACGTCTTTTCTTCACTTCAGGACATCAGTATAGTTTATGTATCACAGGTGTAAGTAGATATTTTACTCTAGTAAATGTTTTCCTATTTATTGGTAATTTACTTATAGATTAAGTAGAATAAAAGGTTTGAGTATTTCCTCGACCATTAGAAAGGAGCCGGGGGCCGGATGTGAATCAGGAGACATTAAGACAAAGGACCATTTTAAATATCACTCTGAGGATCTAGTTTCCAGGGTTAGGGTTAGAGAGCAGGAAGGAACCTGCTCCTCTGAGGATCAGCAGCTCATGAGGGAAAACTCAAACTTTCCTCTGCAGCGTTTGACCTTCCACCAGTTTCTTCTTGTCTGGTCTGGTTAGGAAAATGTTGACGGTAGAAAGACCTGCGGTGACATGTGGTCTTCATCTCACTTCCTTAGGACACAGAAGTTCCTCATAACGTGTGGGAGACTGTGGAGGTGCTGGTTTGTTTCTCCAGATTAACTTTGGAAACACCGCCTCAACAATCTGACCTTTACTCCCACTCGGCCTGAGGCCAGACTCATGTCAGCAGCTCTGTGCCCACATGGGAACCTGTTCTCTGAGGACATGAGACAGAGACGTTGGGACGGACGTGATAACGAGTCCTGATGGAACCTTCAACTTGTACAAACTGAGGAATGTCTCTAGAACTGGACCCACTCATTAAACTGCATGTGACCTTTATCTGGAAAACTACAACCGAAGGTGAAACAAAATAATAATAATAATATGGGAACTACGAATAAATTACATGAGGCTCATCGAGTTTGACAGTTGTGTCTGAATGGAAATGAGGGTTTTAAATGATTGATATTGAGTCATTTTAATATTATTGCTGCTGTGTTCATTAATACAAGGATTAAATCAGTAACAGCACAACTTCAGTTGAACTAGTTTATCCCACAGTGACCTCTAGAGGCCATGAGGTCTCACACAAAAGGCCCAGAATCAATGTATATCTGTTTGTTTGTTTTTGTAATTCATGATACAAAACTCAAAGAAATATGCTTTTACATATTCTCCAAATTATTCAGTGTTTCTCTGAATGTTGTGCGTGGAGCAGAAGTTCAGGAAACACACAATCAACTAAACCAACTAAACCAAGAAGCCTGCTGCTCAAGAGGATTTATTCTCCGTGAGTCACTGAGCTTCAGTGTTTACGAAACGCACGCCACGCCTCTCCTCGCCACGGCGCCCTTGTGATGGAACAGGGAGGATTCCCCTCTGTCACTCCGTCCTGGCAGCTGTCGAGGAAACTCCTGTAAATAATGACTCACTGAGATACAGAACATCTCGACCTTTCTGCCACTAAACAGATTGATGAGTTTCCAGCTGCAGACTCTCAGAGCACGAGCCAGAAATGTAAACTGTCAAACAGAAATGAAAAGCAGCGTGTGTGTCCAGTGATAATGGATCTGGTTTTGTGGGACCAGGTCGTGATGGAATCTGAGAGAAAGTGTTTCTTTCCTCTCGGACTCTCGAGCGGAGCCGGGTCGAGGCTGCAGCTCCGGAAGGAAACGTGATGTTTCTTTTCTCTGACGTTGTTTCTTGTGAATGTAAAAGCTCGACAAAGTCCAAACCTCTCAGAAGACAAGTCGATATCAGACGTCAGCCCGTCTCTGAGTGCAGCGCTGAGTCAATCTATACTTTTAAAGATGTCCTGTCTATATTTAGACGAACTTCCTTGTTGTCTGTCTCTATTTCTGTCTTCCTGCACAAACAGTTCCTCTCTTGATGAAACTCTGCTGTGGTTTCCTGGATCTGACTGGACGCCTGTGATCTCATTCCAACGCCTTAATGCAGTTTGAGGAAATGGATGCACGGCGGCTCACGTCACAGAGACCTGATGCACAGAGAGTGACTCACTCTGACTCTTCATCACAGGATCTGGAGCCAAACTCAATCATCTGAGCTATTGTTGTAAAATGCTTTGGCAGAACAGAAGCCAGGTTCCTCCTCTGCGTGTTTGACTCAGCAGAGAACACAACACGTGAGGAACCTTGACACACATGACACATTATGATGCGTCTGTCCCGGTTCAGTTAAACCATGCTCTGACTCAGAGACACAATACCACTTCTGGACCAACACACTCCGGTCTGTGAGCTTTTGTTACTCAGACGTTTGTACGACAACTGGATTCTCTCCCAACATGTGGAAACGTTCTGGACTGAGACGAACCTCAGATGGAGAGAGGGAGTTCCCTCCTCTGTCAGGATGAGTGTGTGTCTGTGTGTGTGTGTGTGTGTGTGTGTGTGTGTGTGTGTGTGTGTGTGTGTGTGTGTGTGTGTGTGTGCGTGCGTGTGTGCGCCTAAAGCCTCATATATGTAATACTGCTCCGATATCCACCACTGCACCAAATGTGGATTAATACACCATTGAAATGAGTTCCCTATAAAAAATGTTCATATTTCTTTCTCCAGACAGTTCACCTGGAGAAGCTCGTTGTTAGCGTAGTTACGTTTTCCTCATTAGGGCGACATCTAGTGGCCATAGTAGTAATGACAGGACAGAGGTCATGACACTATCGGTGAAGGTGGGGGGTCCGGACGGAGAACCTCGGGTTAGCGTGTTACAAAGATGTGTTAACATGACCTTTCCCTGAATATAACACAACCGAGACTTTTCCATGAGCCGGACCACGGGTTTATTATTGTAACCATGACGACGGGGTCAGCTCAGGACACGGAGACTTGTTTAATTTCACGTTAAAAGTCAAATTCCATCAGGAATCTGTGTTTGGGTTGAAATGACTCATCCTCTCACTTCCACTTTCATCGATTCCGACATCTCTATAAACCTCTTTCTGTTCGGCCTCTAGATATAAACATCTTCTTAACCTCTACTATATCATATATTATATCATACTCTCTGTATACTTTGTATATATAAGTCTATATACACATATTTATACATGTGTACATGTTATAATTATAATTATTATTATTATTATATTATTACTACTATTATTATTATATATACTGTTGCTGCCATTATTACTATATACTGCTATTATATTGGTATAATTACTATCATATATAAATATATATTATGTTATATTATATACTATATATACTGTACTATTTTTATATACTGTCTAACAATAACATTACCATCATATCATCAGTACTATTACCATCATCTTGCCACTGCACCTTATCTACCTATTTATCTTGTGTTTCTGTTTTTATTCTTTCTACCTCAAAATCTATCTATCTATCTATCTATCTATCTATCTATCTATCTATCTATCTATCTATCTATCTATCTATCTATCTATCTATCTATCTATCTATCTATCTCTCTATATATCTTAACAACAGGAAATTATGGATGCATGATTAATATCTTTAACATGAATCAATAAGGGGGGGGGGACTCACGTTGCAGGCCTCACTGTTGTCGGCTCGGTGCGGCAGCAGGAAGCTGAAGACCCTGAACGCACCGTCACACTCCTCCAGCGTCTGGTTCTTCTCTTCGCAGCTCGTCACCACCGTGAAGAAGTGGGAGGGGACTAGGGGGGGGGACCCGGGGGACAACCTGTCGGGGGGGGGGAGGCGGGGTGGGGTGGGGGGGGGGGGGTGATAATTAGTTTCAACCTTTAACAAACAGCGGTCAAATTAATGGGATGATTCTGATTCAACATTTCCTTCTCCTGTCCATCAGCTGATCAACGGACGTTTATTTTTTCTTTTATTGAGACTTTTATGTATTTTAGGTTTTATTTTTAATTTATTTCAAACCTTTATAAACATGTAAAGGATATAAATAAGTTTTAAAAAGTAACCGATCAGGTTTCAGCATCAAGAGTTTGTCTTTATTTGATGCTTCAGAGTTTGTAATTAATGAATAAACCAAAGGACGACTGGTTTCTGTCCTGGTGGACGAGCTCCCCAGTGACCTCTGACCTCTGACCCTTACTCTCTGATGGTGTCCATGGTGTCGCGGAGGCCGTCGTGGTCGAGGTCGAACACGGGTCCGGCGAGCACGTTGATGCCGTTCTGCTCCTCTGCGTAACGCCTCAGCAGCGCCACCTGCAGGTAGCTCCACATCCCTGCACACAGGAGGAGAAGAGAGACATCACACTTCTCCTGATCAGGAAACTGACTCGAGGTTATTACACACACACACACACACACACAGACACACACAAACACACACACACACACACACAGACACACACACACACACACACACACACACACACAGACAGACACACGCACACACACACACACACACAAACACACACACACTCACAGCTGACAACAATGATGAATTACATGTTTCTGCACGAGACAGCGATTCAGACACAGAATGTGTGTTTTGTCCAGATAAGCTGCCCCCCCCCCTCTCTCTCTCTCTCTCTCCCCCCCTCCTCTCTCTCCCCCCCTCCTCTCTCCCTCTCCAGAGACAATGGGTGTCAGGACGTCCTCGCTCAGACGTGTCTCAGTCTGTGGCATCGTTTCTGTTTTGTGTGTTGGTCCCAGAAGATAAACACACAACCTTTGTCTAAACCAGCATCGATTGAACTGGTTTCCAGGTCCCAGCTCGTGGAGACACAACACACAGTTCAATTATTCTATTTCCACTAATAGAATAAAACATTAAACAGATGTTTTCAGACCCAGTCCAGTGCTTCTCTGACACAAAAAGAGGTTTTTCAGGATTTGTTATGTCAATTTCTTGGCCTTGCAGTTGCATCCCTTTACCACTAGAGGCTGCTGCTGCCCCCTGATCACCTGTCTTCCAGCAGCTTTGATACCAGATCACAAAGTGTAAGTTTCAGTGTGAGTGGAGTTTCAGAATCAGTTTTCGGTGACTCACTCTTGAAGGCCGGGAACATGGGCGCCGTGTTGGTGATGAGCGAGGCGTCGTAGCGGGACTCGGGCGAAGACGCCAGCTCTGTCAACCAAACAACAACAGATACTTATCCTCCAGCGCTTTGCACTGTTGCTATGGAAACATCACAGAGAGGCGATCACACTGGTTCCAACAAAGACAACTTTCATAAGATCGAACCCGGCTGCAAATAACTAACCTCACTTTATAGAAATATAAATTAAAGTTGTGTTATATTCTGATTTGTATAGTTTTGTATTTGTTTCAGTGACTGTGAACATGGAGAACGTTTCCTCCTTCCCACTGTAGAGGGCGCTGTTCATCAGGCAAAGTAATACAGTGTGTAGAAAAACACTTTTAAAAACATCTGGTTCAAAGTTTGATTTTCCATGAAAAATATCGACACTACTCAACTTATGTAAATATTATTAAAAGTGATTAGAAATGAATCTGTTTGTGGCAGCAGAGGGCGCTGTTGATCAGTCAAAGTTCAGGATTCTGTGATTTATTTTATCATCATGATATTCATATATGTTATAACATCAGATACTGAAGATGAGATTTAGGTTTCTGTGACCTCTGGTGGAATATCTGAGCATCGGTCTGTGGGAGACACGTTTCCATGGAGACCGATTTATTATGATAAAGACAAATGTGTGAATTAGACGCTGACATGTAAACAACATGTTCTGATGACCTGAAGAACAAAGAATTAAGACGTGTGGAGTATTTATCGAATGCCTAATGACACACGTCCCGGGTTCACGTGTAAACAAACATGTTGACGTGAGAATGAACAATTTATTGATTGAATAATATTCATAATGCTGGTCACCTGGTGGGAACAGGAAGCCGTGTGTGAGGTGGTCGTTCTGACTGTAGCGTGTGCAGCTCTGACTGTGATCAGCCGACACTCTGGAGTCCACCCGGACACACGGAGCCCCGGGGGACACGTCCGGGACCGGGGTCAAGTCCTCCTGAGACATGAAGACACCAGATATCACATGTCAAAGGTTTTCTGCACGACAATGTTCACATTGTGTGTGTGTGTGTGTGTGTGTAGGTGTTCATGTACGTGTGTGAGCAGCTGCCTCTTGTAACCTGTAAACTTCTTCCTGTAAACATGGGAAAAACATTCGTGTTCAGAGCGTCACACACAGAGTTTGTGTGTGTTGTGTTGTTGTTTACATGCTCCTGCAGCCTGGTCATGTTCTGCACAGACACACAAACGCTTTCTCTCACAGCTCACGACAACACAAGCGTGTTTGACCTTTTACAAGCTGACGCCCGGTTTTAAAGAGTGAGAGTCGGGAGCTGCAGGAAGTCGAGGAAACATGTTAAAATCATGTCAACGTGAAACACACGTGTTGGATCCAGGAGGAACAGGTCGAGTTTATTTATCCACTTCCTCCTGTTCTAATAAAATGAAGCTACATTATTTAGTAGTGTGTGTGTGTGTGTGTGTGTGTGTGTGTGTGTGTGTACCTGTCGTGGAAGTGTGTATGACGTCCACAGAGGCATTGCCAGCTCTTTGCTGTATCCACTGATGAACTCCACGTGATGAAGTAAACTGTAGTGGGAATCGAACATCACGGCCGGACGACCAAACGGCAAGTGTGTGTCGTCTGCATGAACACACACACACACACACACACACACACACACACAGGGTGACTTTTCAAAGTAAAGCAGCGTGGACTTCCTGTCTCCGGGACCCAGGACCTACTGTAGCTGTAGTTCCCCTCGGCTGCAGGACTGAACGCCTCCATCACCTCCTCCACTTTGTTCTGTCACAGAGAGAATCACAGCGTCAGTTCCTCGTCCGACGTCAGAAACCTTCTGTTCGGTCACACCCACCCACCTCGTCATCGCAGCTGCAGCCCAGGTCGTGCGTGGCGGTGACCTCTCCGTCGGACGCCGGCGACGGAGAGGTCACTTCCTGCGGCATGCTGGGCCGGTGGGGCGGCTCCTTCAGCATGTCGTTCAGAGAGCCGTGGGTCCCGTTGTTCGGAGCCGGCTTCAGGCCCAGCAGGTCTGACACACACACACACACACACACACACACACACACACACACACACACACACACACACACACACACACACACACACACACACACACACACACACACACACACACAGATATTAAAGATTGAAGCACGGGGTTGGACATGAAGTTTCTGTTTTCTGTTGATATGAAACATATGATATGAACATTGCAATATTTATATTTTCCTTTATACTATCTTGCATTGCAATATTTATATTTTCCTTTATACTATCTTGTAGTATTATTTATATTATGGTCACTACTTTTTAATTATTTTTTCTGTATCATGGTCACTACTGTTGCAATATTACTTATAATACTTTTGTTTTCATTACAATAACACTTCATCACTCCACTTTCTCCCCAGTACCTGCTTTTGCACAGTGTCTGTTTTGCAGGTTGTTTTTGTTTTTCTGTATATTTTTACTCTCATTATGTGTAGTTTAGTAGTGTACATATTTTGATCTTTCTTTTTTATTGTTGCTTCGGCACTGTTATTTAAATTCTGTTTTTCTCTTTTTGCTGTAACAAGTGAATTTCCCCGTTGTGTGGATAAATAAAGAAATCTAATCTAATCTATAAACTCTCACCACACATGACGTTGTATAACTCTATGTTATCAAACTCTGGAACTCTCTTCTGGAACTTGAAGCTCGGCCCGTGGCCCATGAAGATCGTCTGCACACAGAAACACAGAAACACTTTCAATATTCTGGATTTTCCTTCTGGACGTGTTGGTTTCCAGATGTTCCACAGGAGAGGAGACACTTCACCCTCATGCTGGTGATCTTGTTGTCGAAGCCGTGGTCGCCGAAGAAACCGCAACGAGACCTCACTCTCTCCGGCATTTTCCTGAAACACAGGTTTTTTACTGCGGTGAATTCTTCTGCATCATGAGATCATAACTCATCAGGGAGGAGGGAGTTATTTCTGGAGCGTTTCCAGTGTGAACACATGAGTTCACACGTGGTTTCATAAAGAGACTGTTGAGGTTTGAGCTCCACTGAACCAGCTGATCTACTTCAAACATTTAATCACAAACTAAATTTACAATGTCGGTCGCTATTTGTTTTTCCAGACACATTTATAAAGAGTGGATTAGTGACCTTAATATATATATATTAATATCTCAGGAGCTCAGGTCTTACTTAGCGATGTGCCACTTCCTCTCCATCAGCAGGTGCACGTCCTCGATGCGCCGGTTGTTGGCGTAGTGAAGCCTCTTGGGTAAATGCTGCTTCAGGTACGGCTTGAAGTGCTGAGTCGGCATTTTGCACTGAAACAACAGAGGAGCAGGTGAACGACCTCGGACTCGACCCGGTGACAAACATCATGTGTGAGTGGCTCAGTACTCACTGTGAGGTTAGCAACAACTACTTTGGGGTCGTCTGCAAGAGAACAGGAAGTGTTTTTATAACTCATTTCTCATTTCTCAGTCTTTGTGGTTTCTGTTCCTGCAGCAGAGGGGTCTTACATGTGGTGGATTTGGGGTCGCGGGGTCGTATCCTGCCCAGCGAGCCGGGGATCAGCATGATCTCATCCATGTTGAGCGGGTAACTGCTGAGGAACTCCGTCTGGTCGCAGTGAGCCTCCCCCATACCTGAGGTGAGACATCAACACAGGCTCTGTGAGACATGAGAAGGCCTCATGGGGTCTCTTGATTTCATCTGAGTGGATGAAAGTAGAAAGAATCTTGAACATGTGGGGGGCGGAGCCTGTAGAGCAGCAGGGGCGGAGCCTGTAGAGCAGCAGGAGGCGGGACATGACGTATAAACTCTGCTGTGGACAGATCAGTGTTGTTGTTTCCAGCTCCTCCACACGGCGTCGGCCTCATCACCAGAAGATCTGGAATCTCCTCGTGTTTCCAAGTGGACGTCTTCGTCTTCTCCGTGTCCGGCTCCTCTTCTTCATCCTGAGATCTTTGTGTTCTTCAGGTTTCACGTCACGTGTTAGAAACCTCGTCCACACGTCCACTCGCTCTCTGAGAAGCTTCCACACGTCGTCCTGCTGGTTCCTCACATGGACTCTGACATTATCTGGGGTTTTACCAGGGTACTCGGGTCCCTTACTCCTTATAAGTATTATTTCATGCTTTTACTTTGAAATAAACGGGTGGATGTAGAAGTGAGCATCTCACCGTGGTCTCCCACGACGATGACGTTGACGCAGCGATGCAGGTTCATCTGCTTCAGCCCGTTCATCAGCTGACCGATGATGTTGTCCAGCTCCCTCAGAGGGTTGTCCAGCTGCACACAGGAAGCAGGAGGACGCATGAAAACAAGGATCCTATCTGCACACACACAGACACACACACACAGACACACACACAGACACACACAGCCTCACCTCGCTGCTGAGCGGGCCCAGCCGGTGTCCGTAGGTGTCGGGCTGCTCCGAGTGCACGGCGTAGACGTAGGGCCTGGACAGAGACAGATGTTTGAGCTTCACCTGAGGTCACCTGAACAAAGAGGTGGTCGAGGCTCCTGAGGTCAGAGCCGTGAGTCAACAAGATAAAAGCTCCTCTGCTGAACTTGTTGTTTCTGGCAGCGATCGTCTCACCTCAAATCACCCGAGCTGAGAAACGTCTCACTGTGAAAACACTTCACCCTCCAGTGACTCGACATCTGAAACAACTCTTCATCCTCAGAAGAGATCGGATACAAACACTGAGAACCACACAAAGCTTCTGTGCTTGGTCCTCATCACAACCGGAATCACTACGTTCTAACACCGGTTGAACCAGAGCTTGTTCACACCTGGTTGGTTTCAGAGCTTCAGAGCTTCAGTCTGAACCTGAACATCAGGTGTGAAGGTTCCTCATGATGTCACCATGGCAACCACGTGAAGCGCTTCATTCACCTTCTCCATTGAAACAGAACGTACGTGTATCAATCAGAATTCTTTTGTCTCTCAATAACAACGTGAAACCAGAACTACCAGATCAAAGGAAACTCTGGAACAAACATGAAGCTTCAGACTCGGATCAGAAAACCACCTCACTGACCAACCTCTGACCTTTGACCCTTGGGATACAAAATCAATGACCTATGAACTCCAAATAAAATCTGTTCATCCTCGAGTCTGAGTGGACGTCTGTGCCAGATGTTTAAAACACAAACACATAATTCCTCCAGACTGTTACTTTCATGAATGAATTAAATAAATTTATGAATTACTTCAATAATTATTTGAGCGATTATCCGAGAGGAGAGAGCAGAACGCTGATGCCTACCTCTCGTTGTCGGGGAGAAGCAGCCAACGCAGGATGGTCAGGATCCTTCTCTCCAGAGGAATCACCCTACACTCACACACACACACACACACACACACACACAGACACACACACACACACACACACACACACACACACACACACACACACACACACACACACACAGACACACACACGTGGTGAAAGACGAAGAAGCAGCAGAACAACAATCATACAGAGTTAAACGAACCACATGTTCTCATCAACAGAAAGGAAACACAGAGAATGAATCATGATCTAAATTTGTATTCTTATTCTTATTAGTTGTATTATTAATACCAACACACATTGAACCAGTCTGACTTCAGAGATCTGAGCTCTGGGTTTCTCATTGTGAGAGTGTGAGGAAGCATTGTGCTGCTGCTGTGTCAGTCGCTCTCAGGATGGAGACGAGTCCTCGTGCTCATTAGCTCATGGACGTCTGTGTTAATGCTGTGAATCCATCAGTGCCTAACCCTGACCCTAACCCTGACCCTGACCCTAACCCTGACACTGACCCTGACCCTGACCCTGACCCTAACCCTGGCCCTGGCCCTGGCCCTAACACTAACACTAACACTAACAATAACCCTGACCCTAACCCCTAATTCTAACCCTGACCCTGACCCTAACCCTGGCCCTAACCCTGACCCTGACCCTAACCCTGACCCTAACCCTGACCCTAACCCTGACCCTGACCCTGACCCTGACCCTGACCCTAACCCTGACCCTGACCCTGACCCTAACCCTGGCCCTGGCCCTGGCCCTGGCCCTAACACTAACACTAACACTAACAATAACCCTGACCCTAACCCCTAATTCTAACCCTGACCCTGACCCTGGCCCTAACCCTGGCCCTAACACTAACACTAACACTAACACTAACACTAACAATAACCCTGACCCTAACCCCTAATTCTAACCCTGACCCGAACCCGAACCCTGACCCTAACCCCTAATTCTAACCCTGACCCGAACCCGAACCCTGACCCTGTTCCCTGACCCTGACCCTAACCCTAACCCTTGCCCTGGCCCTGGCCCTAACACTAACACTAACACTAACAATAACCCCTAATTCTAACCCTGACCCGAACCCGAACCCGAACCCCGACCCTAAACCTAACCTTCACCCGAGGACCAAGTTTTAAATGTGTCAAAGAATCCTGAAAACTTTTGGCAATACAGGAAATCTGCAAATGTGTTTCCAGAACCTGTGTGTGTGTTATTTCAGCTTCTTACTATTATAAAGTTTAGTTCTGATATATTATCTATTGGTTTGTTATGCTAACAGACAATACAAATATAAATGAATATTATATGATATGGGAGATTCATGCTACATATTTATTATCTAATTGATTTTCATTTCTAGTTTGTTAGACTTTAGAATATAAATATATTTTATATTCAAAAGCACAATAAATCGTATTATTTTTCTCCAAAACTTCCTTTAACCTCGTTCAGGTTTTTGTAGATTTCAGGTTCAATGTCTGAATCTAATGAAAAATATTCCAGTACCAACTGCAGTACCAAGGCCAGAAGAAAGTCCCGGCTTTCACCCCCTGCTCCTGAGCTGTGATCCAGATCTGAGACACAGAGACACACGGGTTAGTGTTCAGAGAGGACATGAAGACGGACGACCTGTCTCCACTTCCTCCCCCGGTCCACAAGGTCCCAGGGTCGTCCATCTTTGTTTACAGTGTCCAGGGTCATGAGTGATTCACTGTGTAACTGGTTACTCACCGGCTGCCCCCCCCACCAGCGGTGGTTCAGCTTCTCCCGGGTGCGCAGGCTGAAGGTGGCGTTGAACACTGGGTCGTGCATGGTGTTACCCACAATGCCGTGCGACTCGGGGTAAAGACCCTGCAGAGACGCACCGCAGAAGAAGAAACACGTCAGCAGGTCACAACCTGAACAGGCCGGAGGACATTTGGAGCTCGGCTATTGGCAAACATGTGTGTTTACTTAGCCTACAAACGTACAAGTACATATTAACAGTTCTGCTTTACTGTAACTGGTCGTGTACACAACCCAGAACCATTCAGGAACTTACTGTGGCCAGCGTGTAGAGGTTTGGGAAAGTCTTCGATGGGTAGACTGGTCTCATGTACGGAGCTGAAGTTCCACACGATCCTGACGGGAAACAAAACCTTCACGTGTCAATACAACATGTTTACGAGCTTTTATAGTTCTGACAGAATCAGGAGCTGGAGACAGAAGCTTGGACCAAATGCTACGAGATTGATCATCGACATTGTTAGAGACAGAAGTTGTGACATGACGACAGGACGTTTCCTCTTTCGCTAAATAAACAGTCAGAGTGAAATGTTCCAAAGATCCTTTCAGGACTCAGATCAGACAGATGATTATAAACCTGCCTCCTGCAGCAGATGATCACATCTCCTCTTCGGTCACAGATCAGGACCTTCACATCACTGCAGCTGTATTAAGGTTAAAAAACAATAAGAACTAAAAACACTTACTGAGCTTATGTATGTTGGGAATGACAGATTTTCCCTTCTTCAGGTACGAGGCTCTGAATCCGTCCACCGACATCATGATGAGGGGGGGGCGGATGAAGCTGAGCAGCACAGGATGAAGGAAAGTCAAAGAGTCAACATCAAGGTTCAGACTGAGATGAAGGACAAATGTAGATCTAGAAAAGGTTCTAGTAACAACAGGTTTGAACCCAGGACCGGACCCGGAGTGATCTGTCCCAAAGTGAAGTGTCCGTCAGTGAGAGACAAGGAGGACGAGGTCCAGACTCACCCTGCAGGACACTCGGCCCTCCGGATCTCCTCACAGTCGCCCTGCACCCAGGAGGTCTCACCTCAGGAGGAAACGAGAGGACACTGTTATCACACCGACCTTCGTGCACATTCATGTTCCTCTGGCGGACGGGAGGAGCTACCTTTGCAGAGCGACCTGTAGTTGGAGCAGCAGTCTCCTCTCTCCAGACAGTCCTGGGAGCAGTGGCAGGCGTGCTCGTCGTTCCTCTGCTCCTCACAGCGGTCCTGGGAGCACTCGAAGCCTCCAGCTGTCACACAGGAGGAACCAGAGGAACCAGGCGTCCTCATTAACGTGTCTCCAGCACAGAACTCACATGGAGAAGCCAAACAGTGAACAGTGACTCATTCAATCCCACGGCTGCTACTAATGATCCAGTTAGAAGCAAAGCAGCGTGTTCTTCTGTTGGGAAACGTCCCTCTGTTGTTTGCTTAATGTTTTCAAGATGAGATCTGTGTTCACGTAGCCAAACTCTAAATCAGCATCAGATGAAAATCAACACTTTAATAACTCATTGTCCGCATTATAAATGGAATTGCAGAATAACTCGGGTTATTTTCCCATCAAAACCATCGTGTGTCTAACGAGGCCTGAGGAGTTGTCTTCTATTGTTGTTGTGTGTTGCGTCACACACAAACACACACACACACACACTTGTTTGTTTGGACTCATTACACAAATACACACATACACACGATCCTGCTGCTGGATCACCAGCAAATCCTGAACAAATGATCCTTTGTTCGTCCTTTTTCTCCTTTAATGATTTACGTCTTGAGGAATCGATCAAACGACTGAAAGGTTTTTAGTTCCAGATCTTTTCTGGAGGACACACACAGCTGCAGTAAGGGAGGAGACACCAGGAGGACGTGGACAGAGACACCAGGAGGACGTGGACAGAGACACCAGGAGGACGTGGACATGAGGACTGACCTGTTTTCAGACAGTGCTCGTCGAAGTCCGAGCAGCAGCTGTAGTAGGTTTTACACAGATTGTCACATCTGCACCCCGGGGGTTTGGCCTCCTCCAGCTCGAAGCACCTCCCCTGGCAGGAGCCCGCCGAGCTGACCCACTCGGAGACCACTGGAGGGAGGAGACGCACAATCACACACAACTGCTGCAACACACTCATCCCTGCAAACTTTAGATTTAGACAGCAAGGCCTTCTTCAAGGGAGCGCTGTCGAATGTGCTCAGACTCAGAGGCGTGGGTGGAGCCTTCATGCTCGTCTCATACAATGAGATCAAGAAGGTCTAAGTTGTTTTTGTATGTGCACTGTTCATGTTGTGAAGTTTAACTGTAACATATGTACATTAGGAAGGACTTAAATATATCTCTATATTTATAGGGACCAACTAGTATTATCTGCTCGTTGTACCTGGGGAATCTGTCATGCACTGTCTGCATGTTTCAGGGCGGAGCTTACCTTTAGTGTGAGGCGCTGGGTTGTCTCCTCCCTCTGCCGGCCGGCTCGCTTGAAACACGTACGCTCTGGTGACGTTCGATGCCCAGAGGCCGATCACAACCACGACCTGCACACAACCACACAACTGTTCAGACTCAAACACACAAACTGATCAGACTCAGACACACAAACTGATCAGGCTCAACCACGCAGCAGCTGCTTCTCCTTCAGGGGTCTTCACTGACGATGCTTCACTCAAACAGAACGGAGTCGGTCACTGTGCCGAACTGGGAGTTAGTTTCCTTCTCCACTGAGATGCATCTGTGCTGACCTCTCACCGCAGGGGTCAGAGGTCAACAGGCAGCCAGGACTGGCGACCCTGAAGAAGTGGAGTGTGATTCCACTCCTTCTAGAGTCAGAGAGACGAGTCGGATAAAGACTCGTCCCCCTGTCCTGAGGTGAGTGGGTGCATAATCACACTCATTTCTATGTAAATGTTGAAATGGTGGATGTGCACTGTGTCTCTGTGTGGGAGGAGCCTATGAACAGTAACAGCAAGAAGTTCAATTCATAACAAAACATTGAGCAACGTGTTTTTATCCTGAAGTCAAATATGAAGCGTTTAGCAGAGAAGACTCAGATCCTCCTGAGGACTGATTCTACTGTGATGAAGAGGATGAAGAGGATGAAGATGATGAAGAGGATGAAGAGGATGATGGTGATGATGATGGTCACCTTTTATCATCATCATCACCATAATCATCTTCATCGTTATCATCACCATAATCATCTTCATCATTATAATCATCATAACCATCATCTTCATCATAACCATCATCTTCACCATAATCATCTCCATCGTCATCACCTTCATCATCATAAAAATCATCCTCTTCCTCCTCTTCTTCACCTTCATCATCACTTGTCTACAGGAGCAGTATAAATAAAGTTTGACAGAAACTATTCAAACTTCAGACTCCTGCTCAAAGTGCAGTTTCCTCTGAGCCGCAGGTCGATACATCCATTCTGCACAAGCCAGGGGGGGGGGGGGGGGAGGAAGAGGAGGAAGAGGAGGAAGAGGAGCGGGTCCAGCGGGATCGAACCCGCGGACCGGACCGGTCTTACCGTACCAGAGAGCCGAGCAGCATGATGCAGAACCCGGATCCTCCTGAAGCATAACCGCCGAAAAGACCCGGACCCGGAGAGAGACTGAGGCGGAGAGAGAGTGAGAAGCGAGTGAGAGAGAGAGGGAGAGAGAGAGAGAGAGGGAGGGAGAGAGAGAGGGAGAGAGAGAGGGAGAGAAGCGAGTGAGAGGGTCGATGGAGCAGAGCGAGGGTCCAACTCTAATTCTCTCTCTCTCTCTCTCTCTCTCTCTCTCTCTATTTCTCTCTCTCTCCCTCCCTCTCTCTCTCTCTCTCTCTCTCTCTCTCTCTCTCTCTCCCTCCCTCTCTCTCTCTCTCTCTCTCTCTACCTCCCTCCCTCCCTCTCTCTCCCTCTCTCTCTCTCTCTCTCTCTCTCTCTCTCTCTCTCTCTCTCTCTCTCTCTCTCTCTCTCTCTCTCTCTCTTATCATGACATAATGGGGACAGCTGTGCTCAGTCCAGCACAGTCACCAGCTCTGAGTTGAGGGGGGGGGGACTCTGGAGGTTTTATTAGAGCTATCATACGAAATTATATCATACACACACACACAAATTGATAATTTGATAATTTTGATAATTTGATAATTTTGATAATTTGATTATTTTGATAATTTGATAATTTGATTTAACCATATCTCACACTCACACACACACACTCAAGCAGACACACACACACACACACACACACACTCATCAGGACAACAACAATCATAGAAGCCCTTGCTGTTTGGCAAGTAGCCTTCAAAGTAAAAGCACAACATTCGTTTTGTATTGAGCTGAACGACCTTGCTTTTATTTTGACAAGTTGTAAACAATCTGTGGAGCAAGTTGAACACGTCTTCTTCTCCGTCCTCGGAGAACCTTCACTTCCTGTGATGAATGACGAGGTCGTCCAGGTCAGAAGGGACATGTCCCCCCCCCCCCCCCCCCCCAACAGAAGGGACATGTCCCTCCAGCGAGCTCTGGGTCTTCTCAGGTCGAGCTTCTCCAAACTTTGAATGAACTTCTCTTCAGCAGCAGCTCTATGTTCTCTGGACCTCGACCCCGGCTCCACCATCACCACCGCCCGGACTCTGACGTCCAATCAGGTGCCAGATGTCCCTTTGCACTGAAATGCACCTTAAACTTTGCATGAGTGACCGACGCCAAAGAATAAGACGTCAACATTTTGTTTTCTGGATAGTGGGAGTAAACGCAGATAACGATGTAGATGTAGAGTACGATGTAGGGTACGATGTAGGGTACAATGTAGAGTATGATGTAGATTACGATGAAGGGTACGAAGTAGGGTACAATGTAGAGTATGATGTAGGGTACGATGTAGGGTACGATGTAGGGTACGATGTAGAGTAAGATGTAGAGTACGATGTAGGGTACGATGTAGAGTATGATATAGAGTACGATGTAGAGTATGATATAGAGTACGATGTAGAGTAAGATGTAGAGTACGATGTAGGGTATGATGTAGGGTACGATGTAGGGTACGATGTAGAGTACGATGTAGGGTACGATGTAGAGTATGATATAGAGTACGATGTAGAGTAAGATGTAGAGTACGATGTAGGGTATGATGTAGGGTACGATGTAGGGTACGATGTAGGGTACGATGTAGGGTACGATGTAGGGTACGATGTAGGGTACGATATAGGGTATGATGTAGGGTAGGATATAGGGTGCGATGTAGAGTACGATGTAGGGTACGATGTAGGGTAGGATGTAGAGTATGATGTAGGGTATGATGTAGGGTATGATGTAGAGTAGGATATAGGGTACGATGTAGGGTATGATATAGAGTACGATGTAGAGTATGATATAGAGTACGATGTAGAGTAAGATGTAGAGTACGATGTAGGGTATGATGTAGGGTACGATGTAGGGTACGATGTAGAGTACGATGTAGGGTACGATGTAGAGTATGATATAGAGTACGATGTAGAGTAAGATGTAGAGTACGATGTAGGGTATGATGTAGGGTACGATGTAGGGTACGATGTAGGGTACGATGTAGGGTACGATGTAGGGTACGATGTAGGGTACGATATAGGGTATGATGTAGGGTAGGATATAGGGTGCGATGTAGAGTACGATGTAGGGTACGATGTAGGGTAGGATGTAGAGTATGATGTAGGGTATGATGTAGGGTATGATGTAGAGTAGGATATAGGGTACGATGTAGGGTAGGATGTAGTGTACGATGTAGGGTATGATGTAGGGTATGATGTAGAGTAGGATATAGGGTACGATGTAGGGTAGGATATAGAGTATGATGTAGGGTACGATGTAGGGTACGTACGATGTAGGGTACGATGTAGGGTACGGTATAGGGTACGATGTAGAGTACGATGTAGGATACCATGTAGGGTACGATGTAGGATACCATGTAGGGTACGACGTAGGGTACGATGTAGGGTACGGTATAGGGTACGATGTAGAGTACGATGTAGGGTAGGATGTAGAGTACGATGTAGGATGTAGGGTAGGATGTAGGGTACGATGTAGGGTAGGATGGAGGGTAGGATGTAGAGTACGATGTAGGGTACGATGTAGGGTACGATGTAGAGTATGATGTAGAGTAGGATATAGGGTATGATGTAGGGTATGATGTAGAGTACGATGTAGGGTACGATGTACGGTACGATGTAGGGTACGATGTAGAGTACGATGTAGGATACCATGTAGGGTACGATGTAGGATACCATGTAGGGTACGACGTAGGGTACGATGTAGGGTACGGTATAGGGTACGATGTAGAGTACGATGTAGGGTAGGATGTAGAGTACGATGTAGGGTAGGATGTAGGGTAGGATGTAGGGTACGATGTAGGGTAGGATGGAGGGTAGGATGTAGAGTACGATGTAGGGTACGATGTAGGGTACGATGTAGAGTACGATGTAGAGTACGATGTAGAGTACGATGCAGGGTAGGATGTAGAGCATGATGTAGGGTAAGATGTAGAGTACGATGTAGAGTACGATGTAGAGTACGATGTAGAGTACGATGTAGGGTACGATGTAGGGTACGATGTAGGGTACGATGTAAGGGTTTGACGTAGGGTACAATGTAGAGTACGATGTAGAGTACGATGTAGAGTATGATGTAGGGTATGATGTAGGGTTCGATGTAGGGTTCGATGTAGGGTACGATGTAGGGTACGATGTAGGGTTCGATGTAGGGTACGATGTAGGGTACGACGTAGGGTACGATGTAGGGTACGATGTAGGGTTCGATGTAGGGTATGATGTAGGGTACGACGTAGGGTACGATGTAGGGTACGATGTAGGGTTCGATGTAGGGTTCGATGTAGAGCATGATGTAGGGTACGATGTAGAGTACGATGTAGAGTACGATGCAGGGTAGGATGTAGAGCATGATGTAGGGTACGATGTAGAGTACGATGTAGAGTACGATGTAGAGTACGATGTAGAGTACGATGTAGGGTACGATGTAGGGTACGATGTAGGGTACGATGTAAGAGTTTGAAGTAGGGTACAATGTAGAGTACGATGTAGAGTACGATGTAGAGTATGATGTAGGGTATGATGTAGGGTTCGATGTAGGGTTCGATGTAGGGTACGATGTAGGGTACGACGCAGGGTACGATGTAGGGTACGATGAAGGGTTCGATGTAGGGTTCGATGTAGGGTACGATGTAGGGTACGACGTAGGGTACGATGTAGGGTACGATGTAGGGTTCGATGTAGGGTACGATGTAGGGTACGACGTAGGTTACGATGTAGGGTACGATGTAGGGTTCGATGTAGGGTTCGATGTAGGGTACGATGTAGGGTACGACGTAGGGTACGATGTAGGGTACGATGTAGAGCATGATGTAGGGTACGACGTAGGGTACGATGTAGAGTACGATGTAAAGTACGATGTAGGGTATGATGTAGGGTAGGATATAGAGTATGATGTAGAGTACGATGTAGAGTATGATGTAGATTACGATGAAGGGTACGAAGTAGGGTACGATGTAGAGTACGATGTAGGGTACGATGTAGGGTACGATGTAGGGTACGATGTAGGGTACGATGTAGGGTACGATGTAGGGTACGATGTAGGGTACGACGTAGGGTACGATGTAGGGTACGACGTAGGGTACGATGTAGAGTATGATGTAGAGTACGATGTAGGGTACGATGTAGAGTACGATGTAGAGTACGATGTAGGGTACGATGTAGGGTACGATGTAGGGTATGTACGATGTAGGGTACGATGTAGGGTACGATGTAGAGTACGATGTAGAGTATGATGTAAGGGTTTGACGTAGGGTACGATGCAGGGTATGATGTAGGGTATGTACGATGTAGGGTACGATGTAGAGTACGATGAAGGGTACGAAGTAGGGTACGATGTAGGGTACGATGTAGGGTGTGATGTAGAGTACGATGTAGAGTACGATGTAAGGGTTTGACGTAGGGTACGATGCAGGGTATGATGTAGGGTATGTACGATGTAGGGTACGATGTAGAGTACGATGAAGGGTACGAAGTAGGGTACGATGTAGAGTACGATGTAGGGTACGATGTAGGGTACGATGTAGGGTACGATGTAGGGTACGATGTAGGGTACGACGTAGGGTACGATGTAGGGTACGACGTAGGGTACGATGTAGAGTATGATGTAGAGTACGATGTAGGGTACGATGTAGAGTACGATGTAGAGTACGATGTAGGGTACGATGTAGGGTACGATGTAGGGTATGTACGATGTAGGGTACGATGTAGGGTACGATGTAGGGTGTGATGTAGAGTACGATGTAGAGTACGATGTAAGGGTTTGACGTAGGGTACAATGTAGAGTACGATGTAGGGTACGATGCAGAATACGACGTAGGGTATGATAAGGCTCTGCGTATGGATCATTTCTACGCTTAGGCTAAGTCTTGGCTCCGAAGCAGAGGACTTGTTGTCCGTCTTCATTTGCAGCCCAGTGTGAACTTTGTGTTATTTGTGTCTCCAGCAGCAGGACACACAAGCAGAACAGTAATAACTAAAGCCAGTTCCACCCGGTTCCCTCGAACAGATGAAGATGTAGAACCCGCGGCGAGCCGAGCTGGGAGACGTCTCACTGGCTTCTGCTCAGTAAACAAGGAGACAAAAGACGCCACAGTGGGAGGACAGCTCGTCTCCTCTGATCCGTCCTCCAGCGCTCGCTGACCGACGCCCATCAGCCGTGGAGATGTTTATCTGCTCTGTGATTCCTGAGTGAACGCCACAGCTTCTCTTCCCAGCACCGCTCTGAAAACACATCAGAGGCGGCGCTCGCAGCGACAGGCCGGGAACATTGTGTCCATGGGGGGGTGGGGGGGTGGGGGGCTGGGGGGGGGGGATGTCTCTGCTTTCAAAGTGATGTGAACATCCACCGCCTCCAGGGAATCACCCTCACCTCACAAAGACCACACACGTACTGTACATGCATTGTGGGCTGCAGGGTGCACGCACACGTACAAAGAGCAGACACACACACTCTCACACACACACACACAAACACACACACACACACACTCACACAAACATGCACACCACAAACACACAGACATACACAGAGACAGACACAGGAGAATCAAAACAAAAGATCTTCCTTCACTGTTTCTTCTGAGGCCTGCAGTGTGTCTGTGTGTGTGTGTGTGTGTGTGTGTGTGTGTGTGTGTGTGTGTGTGTGTGTGTGTGTGTGTGTGTGTGTGTCTGCCCCTGGCACGGATTACCTTCCACAGACCACAGCAACATCCTGATTGGCCGTCGGGTCCCGTCACCTGAGGCCGTGATTAGCCGAGCGATCCGACAGGAAGTGAAGACGCAGATTGAGTTTCAGTCTGAACACCTGGAGTCTCCAGATGTGGAGCAAACCCATTACCCTCCTGTGATCTGTTCCTTACCTCAAATATTATATAGATTTTGTGTTCAATAAATAATTCTGTCTTAAAAAAGTGAAAATTAATGTTTGTAGTCTGTTCAGTCTTATGATAATTTATTCCATTTCAAAACATCTTGCCCTGTTTCTCCTTTTAGAAGATGTTTCATAATTCATGTTTGTCAAACTGTATTTGAAGGTGAAGACTTATGAATTCATATCATCACATGGAGGATAGTCACCGTAACTTCAGGTAGAAATTAAAATTATTCAAGTTTCATCTGCATTCAAGTAGCATCTATACTGATAATTACACTTCTGCAGAAACATTTTATTTTCACATTTATATTTTTATTGTCTTTCTTATTCTTTATTTTACATTAACTTTGTATTTTCTTTATTATGTTATATTCCTTATTAAATCTTGTTCTAACATTCTATTCTTTTGTTTAACTTTTCTAATCTCTTAAAATGCATGAGTACAGTACTCTAAACATATTAAGTATTTTTTTTTTACATTTTGCTAATCGCTTGTAAAACACTTAAAACTGCAGTTGATCAGTTTGAAAGGTGCAATATAAATAAAGTTTGATTGATTTCTTTAAATCAGAGCTGAGGATCTGAGGAGGAGATTAAACTCAGCCCCCCCCCCCGCTCTCACTCTGAAGAGTAAACTCTGTGAGGACGAGAGTTTAGAAACTTCTGCTCGTTGTCTCTCAGTGTTTTTCAGGAACTTCAGCTCTTTCTGCCTCATCATCACTTTCACTGACTCTGTGTGTGTGTCTGTGTGTGTGTGTGTGTGAGTGTGTGTGTGTGTGTGTGTGTGTGTGTGTGTGTGTGTGTGTGTGTGTGAGTGTGTGTTTCCTTCTCTGAGACTCAAAGTGCCTCCGTCAGCTCAGCGGCTGGTTTCCTGGTCAAAGGCTGAAGAAGCAGAAGCAACAGGAAGGAGGAAGCTGAGCCTCAGCTTGATCCACACATGGAGCAACACACTGCACTCACTCAGAATCAGACTGGATTTGAAGAAGAGAGAAAAAGTGCAAATGATTCTGAGTCGGTTTTAGCAAAAGAGACAAAAGTTGACGGAGGATATTTAATAAGATAGGTTTAAAAGAGTCATTTAAGGCCTAAAGCGAGTCAACAGAAACTCAAGCTGATGTTTAAAATGTGGCGCAAAATAATAAAAGACGTCAATCACGAGTCTCCAGCTGATCACCAGTGAAGAGACAAAGAAACAAGTGATTCAGACGAACTTGCTCATGAACTCTGGGAAATGACCCGAAGAACCAGAAGCAAGAGGTTGAAGGAGTGAAGGAACTTCTCCAGTTCAGTGTCTGATCCAGAGGACGGTGGGAGGAGAGGATCCTTCACGTCCTTCATGGACACCTGAACCTCAGTGTGAGAAGACGTCTCATCCTGTGAGACATGTCTCCAGTGGGACATGTGTCTCTCACGTTGCTCATCAGCGTCCTGCTCAGTTTAAAGTTCAGAGTGGGACAGAACTCAAATCAACTCTGCTGACATTTGAGCATCGTAATTCAGGAACGGTTTTGTACTTTGGACAAAGGTCATATTTGCCTCACTATCTTCAAACACACACACACACCCACACATACACACACGTATACACACATAGACACACACACAAACACACAATGCCACCCACACATATACACACAAACGCACACATGCGCACACTTTTATTCTTTAGTTTCAGATTTTTATCCTGATCTTACAAATTTTACTTTTCTTGAATAAGGGATTATTCTCACAACCTTACTGTTTTTCTTTCAATAAAATATAAGATTTGATATTAACATTTTTATCTCACAAAGATTAGAACAGAACAAAGTTTCTAATGATGAGAACTTTCTCTCGTAGCCTCAGTCAACAGTTAATTAAACTATTTGCAGATTTTCTTCCAACTCTTCTCAACTCACTGAAATCTTACAAAGATCCAGATCAGCTACTACTTCAACAACAGCGCCCCCTGCTGGTCACTCGGAGTATGAAGCGTGACACTTTTACTTTATGGCTGTTTATGATCGCATCCATTCAAGGTTTCTGGATCATTTACTGAAGTAAAAGTGCTAAATCCATATTTAGAAACTGCTACATATAAAATTCCTGCATTCAAAATCCCACTTAAGGAAAAGTATGAAAGTGGAATCAGCAAAATGTAGTAGAAGTATGAAAAGAACAAAAACTAAAAAGTGTCCATTCAATGTACGAGATTTGATCAGTGTTTCTCGTTTATATTTCTTCACTGTAGTTAATTGTTTTATAAATTCATAAATTTAAATTTTCTGTGATTGAAAACACATTTTAGAACTTTTAATTAGGTGCTGAATAAAGTGCTTTTATTTAATTGACTGAAATAATTTGATTACTGTTTGATTTAGTTTTGTTTCCTTCACACAGCTCGTTTAGAACAAGGAGCATCAGACGCTTCATAATGAATCTGATCAACTTCCAGCACAAGAAGGTTTTATGGTCGTAAGAAAATAAAGAAACCAGAAGAGAAGAAGAAGAACTGAAGAAGGCTGCACACTGCCCCCTAGCGACCAGAGTGGGAACAACAGGATCATCATCACAAAGACTTCTATAGAACCATCTGATATCATCATGTATCTGTGGGTTCGTCCTTCATCTTGTAGGAACCATAGACTGTTTATATAGGGAACACTCACAGGGGAAGAAGGACACACACTGGAGCAGGAAGTGAAACACTAACACACACCTGAGCAGAGCAATTTCAAAATAAAACAGGAAATAACCACAATGTGTGTTCACACTCAGCAATAGAAGCACATTTCTCCCCCTGTGATGAGAGAATTAAGATCCTGTAATTCAATATAATGAGAAACCTTCTCTAAATAATAACTAAGTATCTCATTATTAAGACTTAGAGATATAAAGTCCTAATAATGAGATTTCTCATCATAACGACTTTCAGGATCTTTATTTTCTTCATCCCAGGGACAGAAATTTGCTTCCACACTCAGCTCCTGGTTCAGGTCCTGGTTCAGGTTCTGGTTCAGCTCCTGGTTCAGGTCCTGGTTCAGCTCCTGGTTCGGCTCCTGGTCCAGGTTCTGGTTCAGGTCCCGGTTCAGCTCCTGGTTCAGCTCCTGGTTCAGCTCCTGGTTCGGCTCCTGGTTCAGGTTCTGGTTCAGCTCCTGGTTCAGCTCCTGGTTCAGCTCCTGGTTCGGCTCCTGGTCCAGGTTCTGGTTCAGGTCCCGGTTCAGCTCCTGGTTCAGCTCCTGGTTCAGCTCCTGGTTCGGCTCCTGGTTCAGGTTCTGGTTCAGCTCCTGGTTCAGCTCCTGGTTCAGGTTCTGGTTCAGCTCCTGGTTCAGCTCCTGGTTCGGCTCCTGGTTCAGGTTCTGGTTCAGGTCCTGGTTCAGCTCCTGGTTCAGCTCCTGGTTCGGCTCCTGGTTCAGGTTCTAGTTCAGGTCCTAGTTCAGCTCCTGGTTCAGCTCCTGGTTCGGCTCCTGGTTCAGGTTCTGGTTCAGCTCCTGGTTCAGCTCCTGATTCAGGTTCTGGTTCAACTCCTGGTTCAGGTTCTGGTTCAGGTTCTGGTTCGATCCAGAGACAACGTGTTTCTTTACCTTGAACCTAAAGCAACATGTGCATGTGATGAAGCTGATTCAGTGTCACAGGACGTGTTTGATAAAAGAACGTATATGATTTATTTTAGATAGAAAAACTTTGTGTTATCAAATGAAAACGACTTGAAAGTTGACGTCAGGTTGTAAAACTTTGTGTTGACTGACGACACGTCACCGGTGGTTCGTCCGCTTTACCACAGCAGAGCTTTATTGAATTAAAATGATTCTCAGAGATGAGTAAACAAATAAAGAGTCTGAGGTCAGTGTGTCAAAGGCCACAAGACAACAGTGTGTGTGTCTGTCTGTGTGTGTGTGTGTGTGTGTGTGTGTGTGTGTGTGTGTGTGTGTATGTGTGTGTGTGTGTGTGTGTGTGTGTGTGTGTGTGTGGGGCGATCACAGCAGAAACACACCATGGATTCCTTCAACAGAAAAATGAGGTCATGTAAAAAGAGGATTAATAAAGATGATAACATGATAAACGTCCGACACATTAACTTTCACTTATATTCACCTGAATGTGAGCAACACTGACAGTTACAGTTACAGTTACAGGTACAGTTACAGCTACATAGACAGTTATATTGACAGTTACAGTTACATGACAGTTACAGCTACATTGACAGTTACAGTTACGTTGACAGTTACAGCTACATAGACAGTTACAGGTACAGTTACAGCTTCATAGACAGTTACAGTTACATGACAGTTTCATGACAGTTACAGTTACAGTTACATAGAGAGTTACAGCTACAGCTACATAGATCGGTTCAGTTACACAGACAGTTACAGTTACAGCTACATAGACAGTTACAGTTACATGACAGTTACAGCTACATAGACAGATTCAGTTACACAGACAGTTACAGTTACTTTGACAGTTACAGGTACAGTTACAGTTACATGACAGGACCATGGGATGATTGTTTAATCTGCTCATTTCATGTCTTTAGCTTCGTATGTGATTGTTCTCATCAACTGCAGCGTATTTTAAACATTTCCTTTTTATTTTCCAGAGAGAATTTCACCAAACACATGTCTCCTCCAGCTCTGTGCTGCTGAGGCTTGTTTGCTCAGTGGTTTAATGTTTAACACACACACACACAGACACACACACACACACAGACACACACACAGCTTCTCCTCCCTGGATGAGTGCGCTCGCCCTCACACACGTTCAGATTCTCCTCAGCAGCTGATGAAGAAGCGTCTGCTCATCCGTCCTTTAACCTTTTTGTTTGAGCAGCTAAACATCTTTTCTCTTCTTTTCTTTCTGGATTCATCCTCAGGAAGTTTTCCTCTCGGAGCGTTTCGATCGACCCGGAGCGATGGGCCCTCGCACGGCAGGTAAGAGCAACAACAGCAGCTGAAAACAGGACCAGTCAGGAAGTGGAAGGGTCAGAGGTCACCGGGCAGAGTCTTGTTTCATGTGTTTTATCTGCATCACTGTTTAGAAGCTTCGAGAATCTTTCAGAATAATCCTTGTTTCTGTGATAGATGATTTCAAGCTTTGGTTTTTCAGTCTGTGTTGTTTCTGATTCAAAGAGGAAGCGACTGAGTTGATTCTGTTTCTTCACTTTGTAAAAACTGTGAATCTTCTCAGATTCTCATGTAAATCTCGCTGCAGCTTGTTTTTTAAACTGCATATTCTTTCAAATCACGTGAAAACATCAACAACAAGAAAATGAAACCCGAGATCCTGTTTCATGATGAATTCACTCATTCAATTCAGAATTCAACAAAATTAAGCTTAATAATTCAGCTCGACTAAACTTTATGAAAAATGTGAGTTTCAGGTTTTGACAAAACTGCACATTAATGTTATTATACTTTTCTTCTGGATTAAATATGTAATAAAACTAAATGACAGAATATCCAGATGTGACGACACTGAAGTTAGAGGAAGACGGCATCATGTGACCTCACACTGCAGGGAAGTTAGTTTAGTGTTGGTTGTTCATGACTCGGCTTCACAAACAGAAGCTCTTTCTGCTTCTAGATTCTCGTTCTAGATCACACGTCTTCTGTTTTTCTCTCAGGTGAACCTGCTTCCTTGTAGTTGACGAATAGCTTGGGAGGTTTTCCCTTGATTCTATTGGCTCTGAAGGTTCTTAAACTTCAAATTGACCAACGAACTTCTGAGGAACTGGGTCGGTCGTGAGTTCTGCATGAAGTCAGGAAGCTTCCTGATCTCCTCTCTCTCTCTCTCTTTCCATCAGTCACTGCTTCCAAGGAGGTGAAGGTGGGGATGGGAGGGGCCCGGCTGAGGAGCAGCAGTGATGGGAGCAGGTACAGCAGCAGAGAGCTCGGTCTCCGCGGCAACAACAACTCTTCATCCTCGTCTTCAGTCCTCTCCAACCCCAAATCAGGTGAAACCAGTCGGCCAACTGACCAGAGGAAAGAACATACAGATTCACACCAGTTCCCATTCACCACTGGGAGTTGATTCATGTAGATGAGCAGTAGGTGGCGCCACTTGTCCAGTCAGGGGTCGATACCACTTCAGAGGAAATGGACGACAATAAGAATTTGTATCAGGGAAGAATCCTTCAAACTCCAAAAATCCTTTCAATCCGATCTGAATCTTTTTAGTTGAAATAAAAATCTTGTCTGTATTTGTGACATCACACATTTTACAACTTTCTCCGTTTTGGTTTCAGAGCCTTCATTTCCATCTTTTGTTTGTTTGTCTTCTGCGTGAAGATGAAAGGAAACATGTAGACGTTTCCATGTTTCCATGTTTCCATGTTTCCATGTTTCCATGTTTCCATGTTTCCTGTTCAGTTCTGCAGAGGCCGGTGAGCACGGAGGAGCTGCAGCAGCCGGGGGGGCCGTACGTCAGGAGAACCTTTACTGTACGTCCGGCCGCTCACGGGCTCAACACCTCAACAAGAAACTTTTCACTTTTTAACTTTCAAAAAAAGTTAAGGTTTTAATATTTTAACAGTTTGACAGTTTGACATCTTAACATTTTTTACATTTTGAGGTTTTAACATTTAACATTCTGAGAAGAGATGAGGGATCATCTTTAAATGCATCTGAGGAGAGCAGCACAAACATGTGTGTGTGTGTGTGTGTGTCTGTGTGTGTGTGTGTCTGTGTGACTGTGTGTCTGTTTGTGTGTGTGTGTGTGTGTGTCTGTGTGTGTGCAGATTGTGGGTGACGCGGTGGGTTGGGGGTTTGTGGTGAGAGGAAACAGACCCTGTCACATCCAGGCTGTGGAGCCCTGTGGCCCAGCGGCTGCTGCAGGGATGAAGGTAGGCATCATGGGAAATGTAGTCATTTAATGTAGATTCTGAGTCAAGTTGAGTAAAGTACAGTTTCCATGACTTTTAATTTACTGTAAAAGTTTATATGTAACATGTTATCATGCTCTAATGTCTAATGTTAAGAGTTTTTAGGCAAGTGAAACTTTTGAATGTAAAATGTAAGATGTAAAAAACAAATCAGTTCACCAGCGTTCAATGCTATTTACGCTAACACGCAGAAGTACCAGAGCACATCTGATACACAGCGTTCAGCACCATGGTTCCCCCCCCCCCCTCTCTTATGGAGCTCCTCCTCTCACCGACAGGTCCGTCAGTTCGTGGTCTCGGTCAACGGGAACAAGGTCCTGGACCTGGACTACCGCAGCGTCAGCCACCTGATCCTGACCGGACCCAGCACGGTGGTGATGGAGGTGATGGAGGAGACCGACCACGGAGGAGTGACAGAACTCTGAGAGCGTGACGGTTTGTGTGGCGTCTGGACTTTGATGAAGCTGCCGCATCTACACCTGGTAATCAGATTACTTCTTGAGGGCGTCAGAGATGAATTGAACCACGAAAAACACAACTGGAAATATAGTTGTGTTGTTGGTCACACGCAACCACTGCATGAGATGAAAGACATCATTGTGTGAGGCAGCTAGCAGCTAGCAGCTAGCAGCCGCTAGCAGCCGCTAGTTAACATGGCCGGCCACCAGGGGGCGACGGTTTGGCTTCACCTATGGGAGCCTTTATGTCGTCCATCTTTATTTACAGTTGACGAACCAGTTTAACGTTGGAGCTGAAAAAAGAAGTGTTGTGACTTTTGTGAATCTCTTTCTAACGAGGTTTAGTCGTTAAACTGACGTTTTTCTCGTCCAACAACGACTAATAAGAATATTCAGTTTGTTTACTTGTTTATTCTAAACAAGCTTAAAGCTCTTTTTTTGGTTTGAAAATGTTTTTTCCCCAAAAAGTCACGAACCAAGTCCTCGTCTATATCATGTCTATGTTTCTACAGATTTTCCCGTTTCTAAATATCTCTGTACAGGAAACACAGGGGGTGAAACTGTAGAAGAATTATCATTGTATGATATTTATTTTGAAAATTGCTTATTTTATTTTAAGTGTGTCATGTTGTAAACGGACTCTAGAGGGCGACATGTTGTCGACATCACTCCAACAGCTGGTGTTTCCTTCACTGCGACGGTTTGGACTTTTAACCTCGTGTGACCACTCATCCACACACACACACACACACACACACACAGTCACACACACACACACACACACACACACACTCACACACCTCCAGCCCCTCCCTCATCTGTGTTTACTTTTCCATCCACTTCCCATGATGTTTGATTCCCAGAAAGGAAGTGAGCAGTGAGACGACGTGTGAAGAAGATCAACAACAAACTCAAGTGCTTTGTTTTCAACTCTCGTTTGTGTGTTTTCGATCTGTTTCTACTTGTTGTGTAGTCGGTCGCACCTTTAGTGTGAATCGTCAGCTCCAGTGTTACTGTGTGTTATTATATGCAGGTTGTGTGTTGCTCTCTACAGGTTGTGTGTTACTGTGTGGTACTCTCTGCAGGTCGTGTGTTACTGTGTGGTACTCTCTGCAGGTTGTGTGTTGCTGTGTGGTACTCTCTGCAGGTTGTGTGTTACTGTGTGGTACTCTCTGCAGGTTGTGTGTTACTGTGTGGTACTCTCTGCAGGTCGTGTGTTACTGTGTGGTACTCTCTGCAGGTTGTGTGTTACTGCGTGTTGCTCTCTGCAGGTTGTGTGTTACTGTGTGGTACTCTCTGCAGGTTGTGTGTTACTGTGTGGTACTCTCTGCAGGTTGTGTGTTACTGTGTGGTACTCTCTGCAGGTTGTGTGTTACTCCTCTTTAATCCTACGAGCTGATTTCCTGGTTTGATATTGTTTGAAAAACAGACACCTGCAGATTTTATTAGGAAACTAAATATCATCACAGAATGACACAATGAGAAAAAGACTATAAAGACTCATTCATTCAGTTTGGAGATGACACTGCCCCCCAGTGGTTCACAGTGGTACTGCCCATTTGTCTCTATATCGTCCATAGAGGACGGAGACGAGACTCGATCTGTTTCTGATATTGAGCATAAATCGATATTAACAATTTGTCTGATGCTCTTTAATCCTTTTTCATATCTTTAGATTTTTCACCTGAAAATGTTTGTATTTGTTTAAAGCTGCATTTCTCACGTGAATTAGAAAGAAAATAAAACAACATCTGACAAACTGTCGAGACAAGAAATCCTGAGTTTGTGAAAATAAAACAAAAGGTCAGAGTGTGGAGGTCATGTGATTGAACAGGGTCAAGGTTCACGACCAGGGGAAGAGGAAGTGGAACCTTTTCTTAACATTGATGATGACCAGTTTAAATAATCACAATATTTAAAGCAGCAATATTCCTGTTGCTGTGGCGACGGGTGCTTCATGTTTTCTCTGGCTCTGCAGGAGAAAGAAATAATCTTCTCACACTGGAAGTTTGTTTAATGAAATATCAGGTTGCATGATGGGATTTGTAGGATCCAGTGTTTTTGGAGCTCGACCCATTGAAAGACAAGATCTTGACTTTTGATATCATTATGTTATTATGTCCTCTTTTATTTTGAAATGTTTGACCTTTAGTGTTGTATTTCCTGTCCTTCACCTGGAAACACTGAAACCTTGTTTGTCTCCTTCAACTTTAATTTATTGAAAACCTGAAGTTAATTTGCTATTATTTGTTTTTCATCCATTTCTTTTGACGTTTTAAATGATGTCGTATCTAATGATTATTATTATTATATTAATTTGATTCTTTTGATCTTTCTGTAACACTTTGTAGCATCTGCTTTTTAACAAGAGATCATAATTAAAGTAAATGTACAGAATCAAAGATACAACACGTTAACAGACATGAGTGTAAATCTCTGCGCTGGAGGAGGAAGGTTTTCCTTCCCGTGGACATTCTGAGTGTCAGAGCGGAGAATCCTCTGTGAGTGATGGTTCATAAACCAGGTCAAAGGTCAGGCTGCAGGAGCTTCTGGAGGGAAGAGGACGACACAGTGTGAACTCTTCCTCCTTATCACTGACGTGTCGTTAAAATCTTTATTGTGTTCAGTTCAAAAAGCATGGACATGTGGTGTCAGCTGTCAGATCCTGTCCCACGTCCTCCCACTCGTCCTCCAACTCGTCCTCCAACTCGTCCTCCAACTCGTCTCAGGGACGGACGCAGGAGTCACCGCAAATTCCTGATTTTATGGGATTTCAGGTGAGTGACTTTCAACTCTGAACTTGTGCAGACGTATTCAGCAGGAACAGAGGAGTAGACCCCACATCAGGCTGCAAAGCAGGACCCCAAGGACCTGCAGGTGGACCCCAAGGACCTGCAGGTGGACCCCAAGACCTGCAGCAGGACCCCAAGGACCTGCAGCAGGACCCCAAGGACCCAAGGACCAGCAGCAGGACCCCAAGGACCTGCAGGTGGACCCCAAGGACCTGCAGGTGGACCCCACGGAGCTGCAGGTGGACCCCAAGGACCCAAGGACCTGCAGGTGGACCCCAAGGACCTGCAGGTGGACCCCACGGAGCTGCAGGTGGACCCCAAGGACCTGCAGGTGGACCCCACGGAGCTGCAGGTGGACCCCAAGGACCTGCAGGTGGACCCCACGGAGCTGCAGGTGGACCCCAAGGACCCAAGGACCAGCAGAAGGACCCAAGGACCTGCAGCAGGACCCCAAGGACCTGCAGGTGGACCCCAGTGACCTGCAACAGGACCCCAAGGACCTGCAGGTGGACCCCAGGGACCTGCAGGTGGACCCCAAAGACCCAAGGACCAGCAGCAGGACCCCAAGGACCTGCAGTTGGACCTTGAGGACCTGTAGGTGGGCCCCAAGGACCAGCAGCAGGACCCCAAGGACCCAAGGACCCAAGGACCTGCAACAGCTTATGATATATAATACGATATACAACACAACATGCAAAAATACAACACATGACAGGCTACACGATCTGGCAGATTCCCATTGATGAGTTCTTCCCGGCTGTCGGTCCTCACGGCTCCTGGTGGCGGAGATGAACCGGTTCATGGTTCTTGGGTTCCTGGTTCTTCGGTAACAGACGTAAAACGGTGATTCAGCCGGTGACTTGAATCCTAAAGAACTCGGCTCCTGTGACTCAGATTCAGAAACACAGCAATTTCCACATCACATGACAAGTAGTCATTAGTCCCAAGCTGCTGCTCGTTACTCGTTCAGGTTATGATCACATGTCTGATGAAATATGCATCTAATGACCACGTAGAAGTTTGAACTACTTATAACAAATGTTTTCCAATTCAGCTCCATGAACAAAGGTCTCTGTTTTTCTATGGGTTTTAAGACCAAATCTGAACCAGAACCAGTTGATGGATGAACTGTAACTAACCCACAGTTCACATGAAACTGAACCGGAACCAGAAGCTCAGCAGATCCCTCAGATCCATCAGGACCGAGCTCTGGTCCCTGAGAGGTCACGGTCTAAAAGAGGTTCTTATTACGATCATGTGACTTCACTGTTGAGTTGTTGACTTGTATTTCTTCTTCAGCTTCTTCCTGGTGAAACTGATCCCTTCTCATGTGTCGCCCCCTGTTGGTTGAACCCAGGAACATCAGGTGACTTTCTGCACAGGCTCCAGTTTCTTTCTCATCAAGTCAAATGTGACTTTAGAGTAAACTGATGATAATAAGCAATAGTTTTTTTATGAGGATCCCTGAAGGAAACATGAAACATTCTGAAAACGTCTGTGCCTCATTAATCTCAGGTTGCCATGCCAACGTGCTGAATATTAAATGGGAAGAAATTCAACCTGACTTTATGAACGACTGGAACCTTAATTCAGATGCAACCTCTTGTGTTTCTGTCAGATGAGGATGTACTAAATTAAATGTAAAACAGTAAAAAGCAGATGAAGAGTTCAGTTGTTTCTGCTTTCGTTTCCTCAAACGTTTCCACAAACCTGAGGGAAAGTTTCCTTTTCTACGACTGAGTGTTTTCATGCTTCCTCTCCGATCCACCTGCTCGTCGCTGAGCAGCAGTAACACTTGTAGCCGGAGGTCACATGACACATGGAGGCCCTGCGGCCGCTCTCAGGCATTTTTGTTGTGCAGCCTCGCCTCATATTAAACCAGCTGAAGGAATGAGTAGCTGCAGGGATGATGGTGAATGAGAAGGGAAACACCCAGAGCTGCTGTGCAAGTCTCAACTGAGGAGGAGGAGGAGGAGGAGGAGCAGGAGGAGGAGGAGGAGGAGGAGGAGCAGGAGGAGGAGGAGGAGGAGGAGGAGGAGGAGGAAGAGGAGGAGGAGGAGGAGGAGGAGGAGGAGGAGGAGGAGGAGGAGGAGGAGGAGGAGGAGGAGGAGGAGAGCAGCTCAGTGAAGCTCAGCAAACACAGGAAGTCACACAGCTCTGTGTTCAAAATAAAACCTCAATCTATTCAGGGCTGAAAGTGAAGGGAACATGAATAAAAATGTTTGAAATGAAACATGAATTTGAATTAAGATAAGAGATGTGATGACATAATTTGCTTAACAGTTAATGTAAAGTTAATAAATTGTAAAACTGCATCCTCTTTGCTTTTCCTTCTTTTTTATGATGTTTCATTTGATCTTGTTTTTTCACTTTTATCATCTGTACTATTTCTCTTTCTGTCTCTCGCTTCAGCTCAATCTGTAAAAACTGATTTTAATTTATCCTGCAAGAATCATCATTACATTTATCACTTATTTCCACATATTAACATCTAACACGTTAATAATCTCATTAGGATTCAAACGCACGTCTCATGTAACGTCTCTCCCGTGATTCGCTGCCGGCCCCTTCTTCCCTCTCGTGGTTACACAACAGTTTCTTCAGCTCAACTTAAATGTTGAAACATGTTATAACACATTCCATCTGTTCACTTTTACCTTCTGCCTCCGCGGACGCTCCCACTTCACTCACCTTGGAATCTGAGTTCTCTTCGTGAAGCACTTTCACTTTTTCCTTTTCTTACTTCTCTCTGCAAGTTAATTCAAAGTCATAATCAAAAGAATCTCAGATGTAAATTATGGAATGAATTGTTTGGACTCTTATCGAATCTGTTGTGATTATTCTGTTGACAAGAGGAGGTTGTGGTTTTAACTACGTCCGAACGTTAGGAGATCCATGTCCCTTCTGCTAACATGGAGGAGGTGGGGGTCAAGACCTTTACTGCAGCAGGACACCACATGTGCACCATCAGCTGTTCAGATGAGTTCAAGTGAGAAATCGAGAGAGATCCTTGGGAATCGTTCAGTTGAGCTTCTGTGACTCTCTGTGTTTTCCACAGGATGCGACTCCTGAATTAAGACACAGCTTCAAACAGAGTACTAGTACTAGGCCTAGCAATACTACTATTTACTGTAATACTGTATTACTGTAATACTGTAATACTGAGGAGTGCCCAGGTGGGTTGCAGCTGAGCCCTGTGAGGAGGTTTTATTTTGAAGGGCTCGAGCCGGAAGTGCTGCGCTGTGTCACCTGCGCTCGGAAGAGTCAGAGGCGCAGTGAGGAGCAGAGAGCTCCAGTCATCTGTCCGGAGAGGAGCAGGAGAACATCTGCTCTGAGGAGGAGAACTGAGGAGGAGAACATCTGCTCTGAGGAGGAGAACTGAGGAGGAGAACATCTGCTCTGAGGAGGAGAACTGAGGAGCAGGAGAACATCTTTTCCAAGGAGGAGAACATCTTTTCCGAGGAGGAGAACTGAGGAGGAGAACATCTGCTCTGAGGAGGAGAAGAACATCTGCTCTGAGGAGGAGGAGAACATCGGAGCTGAGGAGGTGAATTTGCTCTTCATCTTTTATTCTCTCTCTCTCTGTTCCAACAAAACCCGGGAACCCAAAGAGAACCTGCGGACGCTTCTCGCTTCATCTCAAACTCAAAGTTCCTCAGGACAAAAAACCTGGTTCTGACTCGTCCTCTGCGCGTATATTCCACACACACACACACACACACACACACACACACACACACACACACACACACACACACACACACACACACACACACACACACACACACACACACACACACACACACACACACACACGTGTTTCTCTAGCTTTACATCTCACCTGGTGGAAGTACCGACGTGGAACCGTCTCTGTTGTAAATAATCATAAATGAATGTAATGTTTTCTTCAGGTTTTCTAATGTTAATAATCAATACGTTGTGTGTTGGTTGAGTGGAAACAGAATTTAAAGATGTTTTCACCTCCGGCTCCTTCAGACTCTGCAGAGTTTATTTATTAAATCTTATTCATATTGATCCACATTCAGTCATTTGGGACATAAAGAGGTTATAAGGTCGAAGATTAATAAAAGCACATGAGTTGATATTGATAATGATCACAATCTGTTTCCAGTTTAACTCTTGAATAGGTTGAAACAACTCTCTGATATAATATCATCATGAAGCTTCTCTCATAGATTATTAAATTATTATATTTCATTATCTAAAGTAAGAATTATGAAATGAAGACTTTGTGCAAATTTACAGACAGAAATCTGAACATCAGATTTAACCAGGATCAAATTTTAGAGATGAAGGTTTAACATTTGAGATTTTTTGATATTTTATTTTTTTATTTCTCTATTTTAAATCAAACACAAAGAAGTGATTTCATGTTTTATTTACACACTCGTCTGAAAGAAAATCAGGAAAATCTCAAATAAACAGAACATGTAGAAACAAATCAGAAGATAAATGTGACTTTAATGTGGAAACTGAACCAGAGGAGAGAGAGAAACATGGAGGTTGAAGTTCCTCTCTCTCTCACTCACTCACTCACTCCTCCTCTTCCTCCTCTCCCTCCTCTTCCTCTCACTCACTCACTCACTCCTCCTCTTCCTCCTCTCCCTCCTCTTCCTCCTCTCCCTCCTCTCCCTCCTCTCCCTCCTCTCCCTCCTCTTCCTCCTCCTCCTCCTCTCCCTCATCCAGGTGCCTCAGGTCTTGCTGGTCCCAGGATGCATTTCTCCATCAGGTGGACTCTGGTCCTGCTGGGTCTGGTTCTCATCTCTCTGTTCCCTCAGCCGGCGCGAGGTCAAGGTAAGTGCCACCACCACCACCACCAGCAGCCTGTCTTCTCCTCCTCGGCCAGCAGGGGGCCTCACACTCAGCTACAGAAGCTAACACAACATCCCGCGGGGCCGAACGTGACGTTTTGATGACGTCCCACTGGGAGTCCGAGCGTTCGATCCCGGTGCTGAGCTGTGAGGACGTTCCCCAGCAGCAGAGCTAGAATCAGGTCTGACTCCGTGAACCAGGAGAACTTCCCGGTTGCTAGCGCTGTCGCAGGAACTCGCCCGACCTCTTCCTCAGTCACGATGAAGCTTCTCTCTCTTGTTCCTGCAGCTTCAGCTCGTTGTGTGAAATCGCAGCGGCTTTTAAATCAGACAGGAGCAGGAGATTGAAACCGCTGACGTCAGGGTTTCCTCCGTCTTGATTCACTGTGAGACCCACGTGAGGTCGACCAATCAGACGTGTTGTGGGCGTGTCCTCGGGATGAATCAGTTTCTGCTGCCTCAGCAAACCTCACTGGTGTGGAAACTCAGGCTTGTTATTCTGCAGCTTCGTCTCCAAAGAAATCAACTTTTGTTTAGAAGTTTGATCTTCTCATTGAATCCTCCTCTCGTGTTTGTCTCGGGGGGGAAACACCTCGATGCTGAACTCCTAATGAGGAGGCGTGTTCCGCCGCCAGCAGCTGTGCTGGTTCTGTCGCCGTGAGATTCATCCACACGTGTTCAGGTTATTTATTTATCTGTTCAAAGGGAATTCTAACGACGTGTGTGACTCGTGTTACAGATGTGAAACCTTCTACCTCTTCCTGATCCTCTCATCCATCTGTTCATGCACATCAGGTTCTCTCCTGGTTTCCTGTCGTCTCTCACCCTGTTTAACTTATCCAGAGATGAACACGTTATCTCGTTAACACAGAGTCTCTTTAACATCATGATCGACCTGTAACCAAAGTTCTGCTCACAGCTTCTCTGTAGATCCATGTTCAGGCTGTGAAATCAGCTGCTCGAGTCTATGGGGATGATTTGTGTTTCCAGTTTGTTTGAAGTGAGAATGAGACGCTAGCGTCGAGAAGTTCGGCCCCGAGTCAGTTTGGTTCTTCACGTAAACACATTCTGCATCAGGAAGCTTTCAGACCTGAAGCAGGACCAGACCTGCTCCATGCTCCAAAGATCAGATCCATAAAGATGTGACATCATCACTGTGCATCAACCGCTCTCAAATCCACCAAGCAGTGAAAAGAGGAGGAGCCAGGATAGAGCCTTGTGGAACACCTGTTATAAACTTCATGGTCTTTGAATCACTAGAAGCTGCTGCGTGGTTATGTGAGGTACGTGATGAAGATTATCCTGATCATCAACCTCATGTTAATCAAGCTGCTGCTTAAAAACAGGAGAAAGCCCGAAGTGAGAAACTACAGTAAAGTAAATATTTGGCCTTTATAAATAAAAAATAACCTGAGTAATATTAGACAATAGTGGAAAGTGTGTGTTTTGCCGTAGCCTGTATATATTGAGATGTTAAATCGTCTCACACCCCCGACCGACCCGGGGAAGCTGCAGCTTGACGTTGGAGCAGCAGAGTCACTCACTGGTTTTTGGCCGGTGAAGTGAAACCACAGCATTCCTGAGCTCCTGTCGCCGCGGCTGCAGCGGAGACGCGAGAGGAGCGGAGGAGTTACGATCGACTGGAGAGATTCCAGAAACTCCTCCGCTCAGAATCCTCCAGTCAGACGAGATGAGATAACAGTCGACTTCAGATTCTGTGTTGATCACTGAGCTCGAACCTGTACGAGGCTTTTATGTAAAGGTTAATCTGCAGCGTTCAGGTCCAGGTTAGATTGAAGATCGTAGAAAAGGTTAGCGAGGACTGTTATTATCTAGTTACTTAGTCTTGTCCTAAATTGCTCTCCCGGCAGACGCCTGTCACCGAATCCCTGTTAAAGGTCAAAGGAAACATCAGTGGCTCAGTTCAGCCTCTGAGGTTTAATCTGTGGGTTTCTCCACCTGGCGGGAAACGCTGGCGTGGAGTGTGGTCACATGTCAGCGTCGTTCTGGGTCACGTGTTCTGTACGTTTCATTTCAGATTGAATAAACTATAAAAGCTTTAGCTCTGGTTTGTAAGAACAGCGCCCTCTAGCTGCCTCATGCCAAAATTAATGGAACATAGGACGTAAATAAAGATGGACGACATTAATGTTCTCGAACAGTGAAGCCAAAACACCTCGATCGCCCCCTGGTGGCTGGCTGCAGTAGACGTTGAATGAATGTTTCAATCAGGAGACTGACTCCTGATTGGTCGACATGTTTAGAGGCGGGACCTTGATACCGCGGCTCCACACCAGGATCACTGCTGCAAAGACTCAAATACAAAATGGCGGTTCGCTTATGCAACATATTTAGTCTCCAACGTTCAGACGTGTCTTCCATCTTTTTTTTTACAGTTTACAATCCGATCCTATGAGGCTAAAGGTGATAACGATTATTTCACGTTGAAACACTCCTGATTTTTAAGTTGTTGCAGTTTCCTTTAAATCACAATTCTGCTGTTGTGCGTCTGATTAGCTGCACAAATCAGACGCACAACTCTCAGTGGCTGTTTGCACAAGATTCTCCAGGAAAAGTAGATGAACATTAAATTTTCATCTTCACACGTGAGGCCTCTGTCTTCACCAGGATGTTTCCTCAGTATTCAATATGTGTTTCTGTGTGAAAATACAGTCTCACAGAGAAGCGTGCATGTACATGTGTGTGTGTGTGTGTGTGTGTATATGTGTGTTTGTGTGTGTGTGGCTGCAAAGGAACCAGGTTTCTAAAACTAAAGCTTCACAGAAAAAGCTGCACAGAGATTAGTATGTGCACCGGAGTTCACTTTTCCTCCTGTTGCGGGCAAACGTTAATAATTCATGCACACACATGCTCACACTCCAGTCGCACTGACACGGCTACACACAACACACAACACACGCACACGCAGTTCCACTGCACAACAATCAGAGAGGTGCGAAGTCTCTGCATCTGGAGTCATTTGGGATTTGAGCAGCTCTCTCCAGATGAGACTCAGAGATAAACCCTGAGCTGAAACATCCCCAGGTCGGTGAGATCATTGCTTCAGTTTTCCTCATGTGTGTTTGTATATAAATATATTTTCCTGCTGTTGAATGATTCACGCTCTCTCCATCGAAACTGGGATTATCCTCCCGGTGCTGAACTCAAGTTTCTTTACATACCTACATGGGTTTGTGTTTCCTGCAGTGAGGACACGTGTGAAAGAGACGGTTTCACCCGGAAACATCAGCTCCACTAAATCCTGTACTGTTGGAAGAAGCTGATTCAAAGAAAGATGACAATTAATTTTCAAAACTGTTTCATCCTCCACACGACTGGGATACCTCCGTCAGCACATCACAGAACCAGAGGGACTCCCCCCCCCCCACCCCCAGCAGCCTCCTTATGAAACCTCAGTGAAACTCACTAGAATCTGAACCAAATTACATAAACACACAAATATCAGTCCCCTAAACATCTGGATCATCGATTACATTATAAGAATCTGCCCCTGAATATTCTAACATCATATTTATCATCATCACTGTAAATGACCCGGCTGCGTCTTGTCCCAAACAGACACACACACACACACACACACACACAGACACACACACACACGTTTCTCTGGTGATTTAGTTTTGGGTGAACCGTCCCTTTACGCCTCCTGTCACTCAGCGTGTGGTATTTAAAGAAGCCGGCGCAGCAGATGTCTCACCTCACAACGAGGACACACAAACACACAAGTTTGTGGGTTTTTTTATTTTGCAGCCCGTGGCTTTTCTTTTTGTTTTGTATCGTTGACAAACTGAGGTGTGGAATGCTTCTCGGTGAGTTCTCCTCCTCCTCTGGGATCTGGCTCTGCCGGTGTGGAAGTGATGGGGGGGGGTGTGGTTGTGTGGTTGTGTGGTTGTGTGGTTGTGTGGTTGTGTGGTTGTGTGGTTGTGTGGTTGTTGACCCTGGAGATGTGGTTGTTGGCATCGCAGCGCTTCACAACGGCCTCGCTCCAGTGTTTGAATGTGAAAATACAACAACGCTGCAGCGGCGCTCTGTCAATCATCATCAGACTCTGGAGAAGTGGGCGTGGCCCAGCGTTGTTGACTTTTCTGATGTTTCCACGCCGGTCGAGGTCGTTGTGAAGAGTGTTTGGATTCTCAGCCGGTCGTCGATGTGTGGAACGTGTGAACGCTCCTGACCACAGGAGAGGAATAGTTCTCCTGCTATTCCAGAACCTTCTCCCTTTGGTGTGCCTTTGATCTTTCTCTCTCTCCTTGCAGTTAAAACAGAGTCTCATTCACTCCTCCTCTCGTCCTCCTTCCTCTCATCCTCCTTCCTCTCATCCTCCTCTTACTCCTGATGATGATTTCAAAGCACAGACGCAGCAAGAGAAGGAAAAGAAAGTAAATGAGATGGGGACGGGGAAGAAGAGGGAGAGAGAGGGAGAGAGAGAGGGAGAGCGAGAGAAAGAATGAGGATACAGGGGGGGGTGAGGGGGGGCTCCAGGCATCTGATAGGGCCAACCATAGATTTATATATAAACACTAGATGTCTCGTCTGCGTTGCCGGCCAATGGAGTCGAACGTCCTCACATGGCGGCCATCTTGCTAGGGGGCATCTCGCTCACCCATAACATTGTGTTGACACTGCATACTTATGAATAATTATGTTATTTTCTAAAAAAAATGAATAATTTATGCAGTGTCATATCTACATCTCTGACGTTCATAACAAACCAGACCGTTTCAAAATCGGTTGAAAATTGAGCAAGTTATGGTTATTTACCACTACCAACACAATGTTATGGGTGAGCGAGCTGCCCCCTAGCAAGATGGCCGCCATGTGGTGACGTCCGGCTCCGTCGAACGAGACATCTAGCCTTTATATATAAATCTATGGGGCCAACGCCTAACCAGGATGAGAGGCAGGGGCGTGGCTTTGATGACGCCGGTAAGTGGAACATAGAAGACCTGTTGTTCGCCCACAGAGACAAACGAGCAGGATAGACGAGGAAGAGGAGGATGAGGAAGAGGAAGAGGAGGATGAGGAAGATGAGGAGAATGGGACTTTGCTTTTTAATGTGACATCTGTGCGAGCTCATCTCTCTGACGTGCGTCCTCCCGATCGGATGAGATCTCGTGTTTCTTTCCTTCCTCGCCGTGGGAATCCCGATGGAGCGAACGCCATCGCTCTGGAGGGAGTTCAGCCAGAAACCTGAACTCCCTCCAGAGTTATGGATCAAACCCATTAATATACATTTAGTCTCAAATCAAAACCTTGGACTTGTGGATGTTGCATGACAGGGATCATCTGTTTTATTCATTCATTCCTTTATTTACAGTTTCAAACCGATGTTTATCTCGTAAAGCTGTTTGTTTCCTTCTGTCTCCGCCCAGTTTCATCGCCCAGACGATTCCGAGCCAAAGTGCTGAGTCCCACCAAGCTGCAGGTTCTGTGGAAGGAGCCGAGAGGAGAGTTCGAAAGCTACAGAGTCGTTTACACCACCCGACCAGGTGAGGCGCCGCTGAGCAAACACACGGGTCAGGAACGCTTTCTCAGATCAAGTGGATTCACGGTTTGAAGTGAAAGTTAAAAAATCTGAGGTGAAGGAAGTTTCTCTCTTCTCTAAACACCGACGCTCCTGAAACACCTCGTGAAGAATGTACGTAATATCTGACACACCCCTAACTAAGCTATTCAGACACGCCCCCTAACTAAGCTATTCAGGTACGCCCCCTAACTAAGCTATTCAGGTACGCCCCCTAACTAAGCTATTCAGGTACGCCCCCTAACTAAGCTATTCAGACACGCCCCCTAACTAAGCTATTCAGACACGCCCCCTAACTAAGCTATTCAAACAAGCCCCCTAACTAAGCTATTCAGACACGCCCCCTAACTAAGCTATTCAAACAAGCCCCCTAACTAAGCTATTCAGACACGCCCCCTAACTAAGCTATTCAGACACGCCCCCTAACTAAGCTATTCAGACACGCCCCCTAACTAAGCGATTCAGACACGCCCCCTAACTAAGCTATTCAGACACGCCCCCTAACTAAGCTATTCAAACACGCCCCCTAACAAAGCTATTCAGGTACGCCCCCTAACTAAGCTATTCAGACACGCCCCCTAACTCAGAGCGGAGCTTTCTTTCTAACCATCAGCGTTGATTACTGTGATTGTTCCCTGAACGTGCAGTTTCCTCTAATGATCTCCAGCCTGATCTGAGGTTTGATGACTTCTGCATCTTCGTGGTGAACGATTAAAACTTTATGGATTCTGACGGTGCGCTGACTCGGCAGGTTTCCTCCTGACGCTGCTGAACGTGGTCGACTGTGATGCGTTAACGTGTTTGTGAGAAATTAAGTTTCAGCAGACGATGATGTGACGATGATCTGAATCCTCGTGTTGAATTGTTTATGCTTCTGTGTAAAAACAGTAATTTGTGTTTGAACGTGAGAGTTGACGGCCGGCTGTGAGGTCACGTACGTTTCCGATCTAAAGACCAGAACATGAAACAGTGTCGTCTGAGTCTGGTGGAACTTCTCTCTGCAGGAATCTTCTAGTTTAAACTTGATTTATCAGGAATTCTCTCTCTCCTCCTCCTGCAGCGTCCTGCCTGTTGTCACACTAACACCTGGACGCTGGGAGGGGTCGGTAGTTTAGTGCCTTGCTGAAGGGTTCGGTAGTTTAGTGCCTTGCTGAAGGGTTCAGTAGTTTAGTGCATTGCTGAAGGGATCGGTAGTTTAGTGCCTTGCTGAAGGGTTCGGTAGTTTAGTGCCTTTTTGAAGGGTTCGGTAGTTTAGTGCCTTGCTGAAGGGATCGGTAGTTTAGTGCCTTGCTGACGGGTTCAGTAGTTTAGTGCCTTGCTGAAGGGTTCGGTAGTTTAGTGCCTTGCTGAAGGGTTCGGTAGTTTAGTGCCTTGCTGAAGGGTTCGGTAGTTTAGTGCCTTGCTGAAGGGTTCGGTAGTTTAGTGCCTTGCTGAAGGGTTCGGTAGTTTAGTGCCTTGCTGAAGGGTTCGGTAGTTTAGTGCCTTGCTGAAGGGTTCAGTAGTTTAGTGCCTTGCTGAAGGGTTCGGTAGTTTAGTGCCTTGCTGAAGGGTTCGGTAGTTTAGTGCCTTGCTGAAGGGTTCGGTAGTTTAGTGCCTTGCTGAAGGGTTCGGTAGTTTAGTGCCTTGCTGAAGGGATCGGTAGTTTAGTGCCTTGCTGAAAGGTTCAGTAGTTTAGTGCCTTGCTGAAGGGTTCGGTAGTTTAGTGCCTTGCTGAAGGGTTCGGTAGTTTAGTGCCTTGCTGAAGGGTTCGGTAGTTTAGTGCCTTGCTGAAGGGTTCTGTAGTTTAGTGCCTTGCTGAAGGGTCGGTAGTTTAGTGCCTTGCTGAAGGGATCGGTAGTTTAGTGCCTTTCTGAAGTGGCAGGAAGTGTCACTGGCAGGAAGTGCTACTGACAGGAAGTGTCACTGGCAGGAAGTGTTATTAACAGGAAGTGTTACTGGCAGGAAGTGCTACTGACAGGAAGTGTCACTGGCAGGAAGTGTTATTAACAGGAAGTGTTACTGGCAGGAAGTGTTACTGACAGGAAGTGTTACTGACAGGAAGTGTTAGCGACGCTTTGTGTTCACCGCTGCTAGTCGAGTCATGTGACTGATGAGAACCAATCAGCAGGAGAACGTCTGCGTCATCGTTTGGAAAAGGTCTCAGTTTCTGTTCGGACTCAAACACAAACCCAGAGTTTTGAACTGAAACAGATCTAGAGAACGAGAGGATCAGGATCTGAGTCTGGACCGGAGAGACGGTTTCCTGACGCTGGTTTGATGCGGAGGAGCCTGTTGTTCTTTTATGAGTTTGAATCCTGTCGCAGTTTGACGATAATCACAGTGATGAACTCACGTAGGATCATCGCGGAGCCGCTCTGTCATTAACGTCATCGTTCCGTCTGAAAACCCAAAGATGTTTTTACTGCGTGAAGCAGGTGCAGATGTTTTACTGCTCGTGGATGTGAAGCCTCCGGCGTCGGTCACATGGTTAGAGACGAGTCGTGAGGAGCAGCTCCGCCTCCAGAACATCCTCCAGATCCCGTCGGTTTATCACCTGCTTTCAATTTTATTTTACGAGTTCAAATTGTCTGTTATTGGTTTTATGGAGAAGTTTATGAAACATTTCTCTTCCTCTGCGCTGGCGACGCCCAGAAGCCGAAGTTCAAGGTCACTGGGACTTTAACAAGCACATCTCAGGAAGTCCTTCAGGGAAGTTCCTCAAATTTGGTTCCAACGTTCACTTCAACTCAAAGATGAACTAGTTTGTTTATTGTGGTCAATGGTCAAAGGTCAAATTCACTGTGACCTTGCGAATCCCTCGTTTTAGCCTTTTTTTTAGCTAGAGGCGTCCAAAAACATGGTCACCATGACAACCGGCACCAACACTCCTTCTTCTTTATGTCTTTAAACGTAAACAGGAAGTTCCCTGAAACCACCATCTTCTCTTTTCACACACGTTTTCTCAAAGCTTCGTATCCTCAGAGGTTTTTACCGCAGCTGGATTCTGCAACATGCTGCCTTCAGGTACCGCTCGGTTCTGAAGAAGGGAAAGAAAAAAGAACCGGTTTAGAAAAGTAAGAGGAAGTGAAGGGCGTGAGAGGGAGGGGCGATCGAGGGGCGTCTGATATCAGCGTGAGGACGAATCAGAGACAGAACGTCTTTAGAACTCTGTGGACGTTTGTCTTTTAAAGTCGAGACTCTTCCTGTCTCACGTTCAAGCTCTTACTCCCAGAAAGTGATTATTTTATTTCTAGCTTTCTCTTTTTCTCAATTGTTAAGGAACTTATTCCTGTTTTTAAAAGTTTGCAGGTTTTTGTTCTGTCAGTCATTCTTCAGGAGCAGATGATGGAAACTAGATTCAGACATAAGTGACAATTTGAGTTGTTTAGTTTGCTCCTGGAACATTTGATTTTGTTTTCAGAAGCAGAAAAATTAACCGGGAGGCGAAATGACACAATTAGTTTAATCTCACATACAAAGAATAAAACCTCAGACTGAAGCTAATCTGTTGTTGTTACTCGGATGGATTTCTTCCTCAGTATCTGTGGATCCTAAACTTCTGCCGAGCTGCTAAACATCGTCCTGCAGGATTCGCTGCTTCTCTTTTATTTCTTCTTTACTTCTTCTTTCGTTCATATTCCTGTCTTCTCCTTGATTCTTCTCCGATGTGTTTCTGTGGTTTCTCCCTGAATTTGCTCTTTGCTGTCCCCCCCCCCCGGGCGATAATAAAGTCTGAGGCTCGGCTCCTCGCGCTCCGACGCCTCGGGGGGGCGGCTCGCGGTTCCTTTTCTTCTCTGGGCAGTTTGAGTGATGGTGTCACTCTCAGATAGTTAGTGTGATGGTTTGATGCTGGGTGAGAACGTGCAGGTGTGTGTGGAGCTGATATCAGGGAGGAAAGAGAAATTCTAGAAAAGGAAATAGTACTTCTCCAGTTTCGCTCTCTTACCAGAGTTTCACTGGATTTTGTGGATATTCAAGCTGTTGACCTTCCGGCTCCTGGAGGAAGCTCTAATAACTAATAATATTAATATTAATAATAACAAGCCGTCCTGGTTTGGCATGCGTCCTGCTGCAGCGGCTGCAGGTTTGATTCCAACACGTTCCAAGTCACTTCTCTGTCTCTTCAGTTCCCACTGACCCTCCAGTCGATGAAGTGAAAAACATCTTCAACATATCGATCAATGGGCTGATTATCAAACTAATAATAAATAAACAGATTTATATGAAATCTGATGAAAGGATGTGACAGAACTTATTAAATCAAAATTAATTTAAATTGTTGTAAATCCAGGATTTTTTCATCCCTTTCTTGAAGAATGGAGATTTCAAGATTTCTCAGAGAATAATTCATGAATCCTGATGAAAAATACATATTTAGAGTCTGATATTTATGAGGGTTTATTTAAAGAGAGGTTTGGGCCTCGGTGGAGAAAGGAACTCCTCTGAGTGACGCTCGGTTTTCCTTCCTTCCTTTTCCCTCCTTCCTCCTTCCTCCTTCCTCCTTCCTCATTCACTCCTTCCTCCTTCCTCCTTCCTCCTTCCTCCTTCCTCCTTCACTCCTTCCTCCTTCACTCCTTCCTCCTTCCTCCTTCACTCCTTCCTCATTCACTCCTTCCTCCTTCCTCCTTCCTCCTTCCTCCTTCACTCCTTCCTCCTTCACTCCTTCCTCCTTCCTCCTTCACTCCTTCCTCATTCACTCCTTCCTCCTTCCTCCTTCCTCCTTCCTCCTTCCTCCTTCCTCCTTCCTCCTTCCTCCTTCCTCCTTCCTCCTACCTCCTTCACTCCTTCACTCCTTCCTCCTTCCTCCTTCCTCCTTCACTCCTTCCTCATTAACTCCTTCCTCCTTCCTCCTTCCTCCTTCCTCCTTCCTCCTTCACTCCTTCCTCCTTCCTCCTTCCTCCT
>NC_083654.1:22369899-22384899 GCF_963576545.1 Limanda limanda
AATGTTTGAGGAGCCAGAGATGAAATACAGACACACACACACAGACACACACACACACACACACACACACTGCCATCATCCCCTCCAGCTCCACTTTTTCTCATGACTCTGTTGGATCTCCGGTCCGTTGCCACTCTTTTCTCTGTCTCTATTGAACGCTTCAGAACTCTTCACTCAGGACAACATGCTGGAGAGTCTGGTTCCTCCAGTTCCTCCAAAACCTCCAGTTGTCTCTTATTCTTCTTCTCTGTCGTTCTTTTGTTGCTATGATACCTGAGCTCTCAACACCAGTCCCACGTTGATGATTTAAAAGATTCTCGTCCTTCAGGATATGAAGGTAAATGTAGATATTTAGGTTCTGGAGGTTTCGGATCCTAGAAGACGATTAGCACGTTAACAGGGAATTATTTTAGAATTTTATGAATTCATTGAACATTTTCAGGTTTCTGTGATACGACCAACATCTCATCTCTCATAGATAAGAAGTCGTTTCACAGGTAACAATGGTTCTCGGATCTTTTCTCTTTGTCGACTCTCAAACCAGTTTGACTCGGTTCTTGTGTTGTTTAGTTTTAAGTCTCTTGTGGGAACCGGCTGGTTTCAGGACCAAACCACGTCCATATACGAGCTTCTGGTTTGCTCAGGACAGCAGGACGAGTTTCTCTTGTAGTTTGAAAGTCGTCTGGACGAGTTCAGTTGAGGACTGTTCATCACAGGTTCCACTGGACTGAGGCCGAGCCGCCACAGGCTGATCAGAACCGGGTCCGTCCCTCGCACCTTGGGCCCAGTTTGGGTCTGTCCTCCTCATCCAGAGACATCTGCAGCCCCTCATGTGTTATTATGGTCTGGCCTCTGGATTCCTCGTGGATTGGAAGTATTACTGTGAAGTGTGATCAGTGCCAGGACGACTGTGAGGTAGATGTTTCTCACAGCTCTGCAGCTCTGGTCTCCTCCTCCACCTCCTTCTCTCTGGTCTCCTCTTCCACCTCCTCTTCTCTGGTCTCCTCCTCCACCTCCTTCTCTCTGGTCTCCTCCTCCACCTCCTTCTCTCTGGTCTCCTCTTCCACCTCCTCTTCTCTGGTCTCCTCCTCCACCTCCTTCTCTCTGGTCTCCTCCTCCACCTCCTTCTCTCTGGTCTCCTCTTCCACCTCCTCTTCTCTGGTCTCCTCCTCCACCTCCTCCTCTCTGGGCTCCTCCTCCACCTCCTTCTCTCTGGTCTCCTCCTCCACCTCCTCCTCTCTGGGCTCCTCCTCCACCTCCTTCTCTCTGGTCTCCTCCTCCACCTCCTTCTCTCTGGTCTCCTCTTCCACCTCCTCTTCTCTGGTCTCCTCCTCCACCTCCTTCTCTCTGGTCTCCTCCTCCACCTCCTTCTCTCTGGTCTCCTCCTCCACCTCCTTCTCTCTGGTCTCCTCTTCCACCTCCTCTTCTCTGGTCTCCTCCTCCACCTCCTCCTCTCTGGGCTCCTCCTACACCTCCTTCTCTCAGTCTCAGCACCTCCTCCTCTCTGGCCTCCTCCTCCACCTCCTTCTCTCAGTCTCAGCACCTCCTCCTCCTCTCAGGCGCTCCGTGCCCACACTTGCTGAATACCTCAGCCTCACCTCACAGGCCTGTTCCTCTTACAGCCGCCTGCTCGCTGTCAGTCTGTTGTGTGTCTGTTGTGTGTCTGTTGTGTGTCTGTTGTGTGTCTGTTGTGTGTCTGTGCGCTCTTGCCTCAGAGGTGGTAACACTGCCAGGATCTACAGACCTAGAGGAAAACTCTGCTGACATCCACATTGTGATTCTGAGAAGCTGAAGCAGGGTGTAGATCTCTGTCTCCAGCTGGGATCAGTTTGGATCCCCCGGCTCCAGCGGCGACCCGGTGGCGCCGGGGGCGTCGGCTCCTGGAGCATCGACCTCGGCTCTGTCACTTCATTAAGAGTCAGATTCATTTCATTCATTTAGATTTTCTCTCTTTCATTAACGTTGTTTTTTAACATCTTCACTGAGAGAATCTGAACTCTTCAGAGGACGGAGGCCTGATTCCATTTCATTTGCAGTTGTCGACTTGCTTGTGTAACAATGTTCTGAGCTTTGTGTGTATTATTTCACTCTCACATTCCTGCTGCACTTCCTTACCTGATCGGAATCCAAGTTATTCAAGGGGCGGGGCTTAGCGATCCGGCTCAATTGGCGCACGCCGTTTGAATCGGTCTCAACGCCGCTGCCGTTACCTCACTTGTTGCTTTAGTCTACTCACCTGTAAGAGGTACTGGAAAGTGTGTGTGTCTGTGTGTGTGTGTGTGTGTGTTCCCACATTCCTGAACCTACTGTACATGAGGCATATGTCCCTACAAGAATAGAAAAGCTGAGTTCAGTCGAAGGTGAAAGCACCAAACTATACTTTGAACTATAAATCACAGACAACACTTTAAACCTCCGACCTCTCGACCGGAGCTTCACCTGAAGGAAAGTCACTCGATGGGTTTGGTTCAGGCACAAAGATCCGTCAGCCGGGTTTATTAAGGTTTAATAGTTTATATCTCTGACTCCTCCCAGTTTTACACTTTATTTCACTACATGATGAAAACGGTCAAAGTTTAAAGATGCTGGTTCTTCCCTCGTGCTGAGTTCAAGTGCTGCAGGGAAACTTCCACTTGACACTGAAGAGTCTTTGTCATTTCCCTGAACCGCTGGTTTAGATGGAAATTTAAATCATATTTCTGTCTGTAACAGATTCACTTTGAAGACGTGTTGAGATGAATCGTTTTGTCTCTCGGCTTCGACAATAACCTGCAGAGTGAAAACTCATTATTACAAACAGGAACCGGTGGAGGAGTGCAAGAAGTGGAATTGTTCAACTTTCTTTTCAGCTGGATGTTCAGTGTCTGTGGTTCAGGGCGTGAACTTGTGACCTTTCATCTAGAGACACACACACACACACACACACATAGAGAGTGAAGGTGTGTGTGTGTGTCTGTGTGTGTGTGTGTGTGTGTGTGTGTGTATGTGACCCTTTATTGAAGTGTAATTCCTCATTCATTTGTTGAGTCCACAATATTTAGACTGTCAGGAAAGGACAGGAATAATGAAATCACACCTAGGACGTCATGTTCCACTCCTCAGGCCAGGGAGTGTGTGTGTGTGTGTGTGAGTGTGTGTGTGTGTGTGAGTGTGTTATCTTGTGAGGATCATTTTGGTTCAGGACCTTTGTGTTGGCTTCACTCATCCAGGTCGTCATGTCAGAGTTGAGGTTAGAATTAGGTTTGTGTGTTTGTGTTATAAAATAGTTTATTCTCAGCTCCCACAAGTATGAGGAGAATGAAGTGTGACCAGTATTCATCCAGCAGCAGTTAGCTGAGCACTGGTTCTTAGTTCCTGTGATTAAACTGGTATAATATCGTTTATCATCTGAATCAGATCCCAGGTTGAATCCAGGTGTGAACACGACCTGATAACAACACGTGTTGTTTGTTGTATTTATCAGTTTCCTGTTTCTGCTTCGTCTCTTATCTCTTCTCTGATTTGCTTCTTTCTTCACTATCACTTTTCCTTCAGTTAAATGTCACTCTGATTTATCTCTGTTCTTATCTTTTACTACTTGTTTTCCTAAATTCCTTTTCTCCATCACAGGCTTTGAGTTGCTCTTCCTCTTCTCTCGTTGTTTATCTGCTCCGTCTCTTTCTCTGTCGTCTCTGTGTTTGTGTTTCTCTTTCTTTCTGAAAAGATTCACCTCTTTCTCTTTTTCTTTCCGTCGTCGTGTTTGAAAGATCAAACCATCCCTTCTCCTCTCAATGTTCCACAGTCACTTTAAAGCCGTTTTACACTTAGTGCAGAAATCCAGCCGCTGTTTTTCTTGAACTTGATATCAGCAGCGTTGTAATATTGTAATATTGTCTTGACTGTTATCCGTGTGTGATCCTGGTCTTCAGGCGACTTCACACACTTATTAAATCCCTCCTCAGTTTGTCTCGGTGATGGATGGAAGCTCGGCCGCCTGCACTTCGTCTCTGGACAGATTTCATACAGATAAATAATGTCGTGTGTGAGCCACTGTCCACGATCTATAATTCACCTTCCAATCACTTGTATGTTATTGTCTCTTCTCCGTGCTGCACTCGTCTCTGTGGAGTTTCTGTTGATTCACCATCAGTCAAACCGTCTCCTGGGGATTTTCAGTAGATGCACTTTGAGCTTTTGTTTGTTATCGTGTGCAGCGAGCGTCGAGTTCTAAAGGCAGGAAGTCAACGAAGGAGTCGACTGCAGCAGTGAGATAACAAACAGCCTGAAGCAGGGCTCATTGGTTTGTTCTTTATATACACACATTTATATCTTTATATATAAGCTCAGATTTCAGAGAATCCTCCAAGAGAAAAGCTTGATAAGGAGCAGTACGTTCTTCTCTTGCCTCCCTCTGATGAAGAGGAGGATGAGTTGGTTGAACTCTGATGTACAGTGACAGTGATGAAGATCTGAAGTGAGATCGTATTGAATCTCATCCGACTTCCTGTGACACAGATCATCTAGTTAATCCTGATTCTCATCTAGTGTGAGATTTGTATCTTGGCTCAGTTTTCATCCGACAGTAGATTCATCATCACTTGTAACCTTTAGATTCTCCGGGACGCTGTTTGTGCTGAGTTTGCTCGTTTACTGCACGACACACATTCACATTCTCACTGTCGCACAACTCTACACAACCAGCAGGAAACACTCAGTCCCTGAAGAGAGTCCCTGAGAAACAAACCTTCAACTCACCTGCAGCCAAATGAAAAACAGGTTTTTATTTAACGTTGAGTTTACAGCTGAACGCAGAGTTTACATTGTTGCGTGATTATAAAGATGGACGACTTGACAGGTCACGAAAAGTGAAGCCAGAACCTTTGGCTCGCCCCCTGGTGGCCAGCTGAACAAACCTCCAAGTTACCAACATGAGTCACTAAGCTATCAGAGATTTCTCCTCCGGAGCCAAACGTTGTGAAGAGAAACAAACAGAAATCTACTAATGTTCCTCGATGGAAAACATCATTAGCAAAGAAAGAGTCGTAAGTTGTTCGCCATCATTTAAGCTGCCTTTCCTTCTCTTCGCCCCCCCGCCCAGGTCAGTTAGTTTTAAGTGTGAAACTTGAAGGTGAATCCGTTGAGGATCTAATGCAGGTGTGACAGACACCATCTGTACCTGGGAAACGTTCCACATGGTCGACCACGTGGGATTCGTGTCATCGTGCCGCTCTGGAATCGGAGGCCTCTGACCCTTTGACCCCTGCCCCCCCCCCCTCCCTAATGGGCTGAGCGTGGATACATCCATCACACCAGCGCCTCAGGTGGGATCCTGTGACCTTGCAGTTGCAGCTCCTCCCCCTCGAAGTCGTTACCACGGCGCTGACCCGGCTCTGACCGCCGGACGCTCGGGACACGTGTGTGTGTGAGTCTCTGGGAAGTGGAACTGGTTTGATTAGAGAGAAACATTTATTTCTCTTCTGCTTGAGGGAAATATCATTTTAATAAGTTTCCACGGTGACGAGAGTTTCCCATCATGGCGTCAGAAATATGCAGCTGATGTAACATTTATTAAAACATTCATGAGTCAACGACACATATTCCTCTTCTCTTCATTCCTCCCTTGAATTCAATCAACCTGCAACAAATCACATTCAAACGTTCAATTAGTCTGAAATATTTTAAATTTGTCAGATTTTCATCATCAGGATCAAAGAATTATCCAGAGAAAAAGATGAAATACCATCAAACTGTCTTGAATTCCAGTTGTTGTTGTTCAGGAGTTTTTGCTGCTGATTAACAAACAAACTGAAAACGTGTGGAGCTAAAAGTGAGTTGTATTGACCAGTGGAAGTGATTCCAGGTGAACTCATGTTGTGTAGTTGGTGTTTGTGTAGCAGGTTGTCGGGTCCGACTCGTTCTCAGCAACAGGAACAAGTGGGTTGAGGCGTCAGGATCTATTGTTTAACTCGAGGTAGAAGATGGAACCTGACTTTGTGCGGCGAGCTCCTTCCTCCCAGAGCGTGGGAGTGATTGTGTGTTTTATGTGTCGTTGTGTTGTTGCTGTGACCTGTAGAAACCCTGAGCCTGAGGCCGGCTCCGCTCGTCTCCACCCGAGGAATCTGTCAACCAAGCTGCAATCTGCTCTCTCTTCCCTCCTTCACTTTCTCTCTCTCCTTCTCTTCCCTCCTTCACTTTCTCTCTCTCCTTCTCTTCCCTCCTTCACTTTCTCTCTCTCCTTCTCTTCCTTCCTTTCCTTAAGTCAAACGTCCAGAAGGCACTTTGAGACCCACAATGCATCACGTGTCCTGGTCACACCTGGAGTGAACGTCCTGACTCATCAACACACACGTGTCCTCACAGGTGATGGAGGACACGTGCGTCTCAGGACCTCGACCTCCCGGAGCGACGCCCCCTACAGGAAACAGAGACGTGTTGTGTTGCAGCAGAAATAAGAAATGAAACCGAGCTGAAGTTTAAAAGATGAAGAATCAGAGCAAAGGAAACAAAAGCCACAGAGAGGACGAGTGAATCAAGCAGAGGATTGGAATTCACTGGAGGAGTTTCCCACTTTAATATGATTCTGTCACTGCTGCTTCCACTGTGTCCTCCTGTCTGTCCTCCTGTCTCTCCTCCTGTCTCTCCTCCTGTCTCTCCTCCTGTCTCTCCTCCTGTCTCTCCTCCTGTCTCTCCTCCTGTCTCTCCTCCTCTCTCTCTCCTCTGTCTCTCCTCCTGTCTCTCCTCCTGTCTGTCCTCCTGTCTCTCCTCCTGTCTCTCCTCCTGTCTCTCCTCCTGTCTCTCCTCCTGTCTCTCCTCCTGTCTCTCCTCCTCTCTCTCTCCTCTGTCTCTCCTCCTGTCTCTCCTCCTGTCTCTCCTCCTCTCTCTCCTCCTCTCTCTCCTCCTGTCTCTCCTCCTGTCTCTCCTCCTGTCTCTCCTCCTCTCTCTCTCCTCTGTCTCTCCTCCTGTCTCTCCTCCTGTCTCTCCTCCTCTCTCTCTCCTCCTGTCTCTCCTCCTGTCTCTCTCCTCTGTCTCTCCTCCTCTCTCTCTCCTCCTGTCTCTCCTCCTGTCGCTCCTCCTGTCTCTCCTCCTGTCTCTCCTCTTGTCTCTCCTCCTGTCTCTCCTCCTGTCTCTCCTCCTCTCTCTCCTCCTGTCTCTCCTCCAGTCTCTCCTCCTGTCTCTCCTCCTCTCTCTCTCCTCTGTCTCTCCTCCTCTCTCTCTCCTCCTGTCTCTCCTCCTGTCTCTCCTCTCTCTCTCCTCTGTCTCTCCTCCTGTCTCTCTCCTCCTGTCTCTCCTCCTGTCTCTCCTCCTCTCTCTCTCCTCTGTCTCTCCTCCTCTCTCTCTCCTCCTGTCTCTTCTCCTGTCTCTCCTCCTGTCTCTCCTCTTGTCTCTCCTCCTGTCTCTCCTCCTGTCTCTCCTCTTGTCTCTCCTCCTGTCTCTCCTCCTGTCTCTCCTCCTCTCTCTCCTCCTGTCTCTCCTCCAGTCTCTCCTCCTGTCTCGTCTCCCGTCTGTCCTCCTGTCTGTCCTCCTGTCTCTCCTCCTGTCTCTCCTCCTGTCTCTCCTCCTGTCTCTCCTCCTCTCTCTCCTCCTGTCTCTCCTCCTGTCTCTCCTCCTGTCTCTTCTCCTGTCTCTCCTCCTGTCTCTCCTCCTCTCTCTCCTCCTGTCTCTCCTCCTGTCTCTCCTCCTGTCTCTCCTCCTGTCTCTTTACCTGTCTCTCCTCCTGTCTCTCCTCCTGTCTCTCCTCCTGTCTCTCCTCCTGTCTCTCCTCCTGTCTCTCCTCCTGTCTCTTTACCTGTCTCTCCTCCTGTCTCTCCTCCTGTCTCTCCTCCTGTCTCTCCTCCTGTCTGTCCTCCTGTCTCTCCTCCTGTCTCTCCTCCTGTCTCTCCTCCTGTTTCTCCTCCTGTCTCTCCTCCTCTCTCTCCTCCTGTCTCTCCTCCTCTCTCTCCTCCTGTCTCTCCTCCTGTCTCTTTACCTGTCTCTCCTCCTGTCTCTCCTCCTGTCTCTCCTCCTGTCTCTCCTCCTGTCTCTCCTCCTCTCTCTCCTCCTGTCTCTCCTCCTGTCTCTCCTCCTGTCTCTTTACCTGTCTCTCCTCCTGTCTCTCCTCCTGTCTCTCCTCCTGTCTCTCCTCCTGTCTGTCCTCCTGTCTCTCCTCCTGTCTGTCCTCCTGTCTCTCCTCCTGTCTCTCCTCCAGTCTCTCCTCCTGTCTCGTCTCCCGTCTGTCCTCCTGTCTGTCCTCCTGTCTCTCCTCCTGTCTCTCCTCCTGTCTCTCCTCCTGTCTCTCCTCCTCTCTCTCCTCCTGTCTCTCCTCCTGTCTCTCCTCCTGTCTCTTCTCCTGTCTCTCCTCCTGTCTCTCCTCCTCTCTCTCCTCCTGTCTCTCCTCCTGTCTCTCCTCCTGTCTCTCCTCCTGTCTCTTTACCTGTCTCTCCTCCTGTCTCTCCTCCTGTCTCTCCTCCTGTCTCTCCTCCTGTCTCTCCTCCTGTCTCTCCTCCTGTCTCTTTACCTGTCTCTCCTCCTGTCTCTCCTCCTGTCTCTCCTCCTGTCTCTCCTCCTGTCTGTCCTCCTGTCTCTCCTCCTGTCTCTCCTCCTGTCTCTCCTCCTGTTTCTCCTCCTGTCTCTCCTCCTCTCTCTCCTCCTGTCTCTCCACCTGTCTCTCCTCCTGTCTCTTTTCCTGTCTCTTTACCTGTCTCTCCTCCTGTCTCTCCTCCTGTCTCTCCTCCTGTCTCTCCTCCTGTCTCTCCTCCTCTCTCTCCTCCTGTCTCTCCTCCTGTCTCTCCTCCTGTCTCTCCTCCTGTCTCTCCTCCTGTCTCTTTACCTGTCTCTCCTCCTCTCTCTCCTCCTGTCTCTCCTCCTGTCTCTTTACCTGTCTCTCCTCCTCTCTCTCCTCCTGTCTCTCCTCCTGTCTCTCCTCCTGTCTCTCCTCCCGTCTCTCCTCCCGTCTCTCCTCCCGTCTCTCCTCCTGTCTCTTTACCTGTCTGTCCTCCTGTCTCTCCTCCTGTCTCTCCTCCTGTCTCTCCTCCTGTCTCTCCTCCTGTCTCTCCTCCTGTCTCTCCTCCTGTCTCTCCTCCTGTCTCTCTCTCCTGTCTCTCCTCCTGTCTCTCCTCCTGTCTCTCCTCCTGTCTCTCCTCCTGTCTCTCCTCCTGTATCTCCTCCCGTCTCTCCTCCTGTCTCTCCTCCTGTCTCTCCTCCTGTCTCTCCTCCTGTCTCTCCTCCTGTCTGTCCTCCTGTCTCTCCTCCAGTCTCTCCTCCTGTCTCTCCTCCTGTCTCTCCTCCTGTCTCTCCTCCTGTCTCTCCTCCTGTCTGTCCTCCTGTCTCTCCTCCTGTCTCTCCTCCTGTCTCTCCTCCTGTCTCTCCTCCTGTCTCTCCTCCTGTCTCTCCTCCTGTCTCTCCTCCTGTCTCTCCTCCTGTCTCTCCTCCTGTCTCTCCTCCTGTCTCTCCTCCTGTCTCTCCTCCTGTCTCTTTACCTGTCTCTCCTCCTCTCTCTCCTCCTGTCTCTCCTCCTGTCTCTCCTCCTGTCTCTTTACCTGTCTCTCCTCCTGTCTCCTCCTGTCTCTCCTCCTGTCTCTCCTCCTGTCTCTCCTCCTGTCTCTCCTCCTGTCTCTCCTCCTGTCTGTCCTCCTGTCTGTCCTCCTGTCTCTCCTCCTGTATGGGTTTGTAAAGCAGCTCAAGCTGAAAATAAGAGCAACATTTTGTCACATTTAGCTTCAAACCATGTTTAAAAAACTGGTGTGAATTTTTGAGAGTCACTTTTTTGCACATTTACAACAATATTTGTCAACTTTAAATATTTAAATCCAAATGTTAAATGTTACACTTAAATGTTAAATGTTAAATGTTAAATCTAAATGCTAAATCTAAATGTTAAATTTAAATCTAAATGTTAAATCTAAATGTTAAATCTACATCTAAATCTAAATGTTAAATCTAAATGTTAAATTTAAATCTAAATGTTAAATTTAACATGTTTGCTCCGTTCAATGTCGGGTGTCGAGGGTAAATTACGTATTCTCCACTCAAGCCTAGGTGGAGCCCCCCCCTCTCCTGTCTCTCCTCCTCTCTCTCCTCCTGTCTCTTCTCCTCTCTCCTCCTCCTCTCTCCTCTCTCTCTCCTCTCTCTCCTCTCTCTCTTCTCCTCTCTCTCTCTCTCCTCTCTCTCTCCTCTCTCTCTTCTCCTCTCTCTCTTCTTCTCTCCCCTACTGTCTCTCCTCCTGTCTTGTCTCCTCTCTTCTGTTCCTCTCTCTTCTCTCTCTCCTCCTGTCTCTCCTCCTGTCTCTCCTCCTCTCTCTTCTTTCTCCTCTCTCTCTTCTCCTCTCTCTCCTCATGTCTCTCCTCCTGTCTCTCCTCCTCTCTCTTCTCTCTCTCCTCTCTCTCTCTCCTCTCTCTCTTCTCCTCTCTCTCTCTTCTTCTCTCTCTTCTCCCGTCTCTCCTCCTGTCTCTCCTCCTCTCTCCTCTCTCTCCTCCTGTATCTCCTCTCTTCTTCTCTCTCTCCTCTCTCTCCTCCTCTCTCTTCTCTCTCTCCTCTCTCTCTCTTCTCCTCTTTCATCATCTGTCCAGGTGCCAGCCTTCTCCCGGACGTGTCGTTAAACTCGTCCCAGTTCTCCTTCACTTCGGGCCCTGGAGCAAAGCTTCTCAGAAACCTCCTTCCTCTTCCTCTTCATCACTCAGGGCTCGTCCTCCTCCAGGTTATCAGACAGGACCTGAAAATACCTCTGGTCCTAATGGAGCCGTCTCCTCATTAAGTGAAGAGCACATCCACAGCGTCTGGTGTCAAGGAGAACATAACAGATTATGTGGATTTATCCTTGTGGAGCAGAAGGACAAACCTTTTCCCTCCGTGTTTAGAAATATGTTCGTTCATTAAATCATTATGTTCGAGACTTAAAACTTTATTTAAAAAAAAACAACAGCAACTTAAAAGCATTGGAATCATGATCTTGAAGGATTTAAAATGTCTGTTTCTGCAGAGATTTCTAACGAAGAAGAAGAAGGTGAATTACAGATATCGTGGTTTGAACACACGTGTGGATCCGGCTGCTTCACAACCAACTGTTTAACTCAGATATAAGATGGAGCCTGAGTTTGTGCGTCGCTCAACACGCAACCGACCGACAACCAGCAGCAGCTCATTCCTCCCACAGCGTGGAAGTAATTGTGTGTTTTATGTGTCACTGCTTTCATCTGCACACTGAAGTCGTACGGGATCACGGCTCGGAAACTCGAATTCCAACACTGTAGAGACTTGTATAGAGTGATACACTTCTCAGCTCCTGTCAGCGACGAGGAAACACACACACACACACACACACACACACACACACACACACACACACACGCACACACACACACACCTCCTCACATGTCTAACATGCTGCGACCTGAGTCTCTGGTGCGTCTGCAGGATCAGGATCTGGTGCCAGCGGCTGCAGGTTTGAAACCTCGGAGTCACGTGTTCCAGTCTTTATGAAACAAGCGTCAGACTGAAGCTCCTCCTCCTTCTTCCTACGAGTCAGAACCTTCTGCTCAGGAATCAAACCCTCAGCTCATGTTTCTGTTTGTTGAGCTTTAGTTATTCATGGAAGAGGTTTTCTGCTCGTATCTGTAAAGGAACATTTTGATTTCACCAGAGGACGAGAAACAAAACCTACAGAAAAGAGTTAATAACCTTGGATCACTGTTTATTATTTAATTGGACATATTTGTGGTGATGCATTTATTTTATTGATGATTATAGAAATAGAACCCAGCATGTGAGGACTGATGTGGACGCTGGTTGCCATGGCGACTGCAGAGGCCATCAGACTCGGGGTCATTGGTCCCTCGATGCTGTGACCTCACTGGCCCCTCCCACCTGACCTCCTGCTGAGCTCCTGGGTCCGCTCTTGTTAACGTGATTTAAATCAGCAACGCTAACGACTCAGCCGCTCGCAGTCGTTTCCTGTCTGATGGAAACATGGCGCTGTAATAACGTGGGCGTGTCCTCGGGCTCAGTCGGCGCTGGACGTGGTGAATGAAACGCCGCGGCCTCATTAGAGCGCCGCGTGTTTTATCAACCGGGTAACGAGTGGAGACAAACAACACAGCCTTGTTTTTCATCTGCTGGAACCGAGCTCCTCCAGGGTTTCATTACTCTGGGTTGAACTGAATTAGATTTAATGAAACACTTTGTAATATCTCGGGACAGAAGCTGTTGTTCTACTTTCACCAGCGAGGATCCATCATGAGTCGCCGCTCGGGGGTGAAACATCTCCACATGTTCCACATCCTCTCCTCTTCACACTTTCCTCCATGAATATTTGTTTGAACACAAATGATGTTTGTGTTTATGAACGTCATCGTCCGGACACTTTATATTATTAATATTAACCACGTGTTTGTGACAGTGTGTTGATCTTCTCTGCCTCCAGCTGAAGAAGGATTCATGTGTAAGACTCCGGCCATCTCCGACATCGTGATCCTGGTGGACGGCTCCTGGAGCATCGGTCGCATCAACTTCCGGCTGGTCAGGACCTTCCTGGAGAACCTGGTCCGGGCCTTCAGCGTGGACATCCACAAGACCCGGATCGGTGAGGAGCTTCTCTGAGTTCACAGCTTCTGGAGCTGGAGTCCGATGAGCGTCAGCATCCGAGTTCTCCTCCTGGCTGGAGTTGTTTCTCTAGAACTCTGCCTTGAGATTAGATTTTTTTTAATTTAAATTAACTTAATATAACTGAAGTTAAAACCTTAGAGTTTGGATAAGATACAGAATCTGTCAGTTTTAGGTAAAAGGGTTTAAACTCTGCAAAGTGCTGTTAAGTTGCATTTTTAATTCAAATGTGGGTGTTCTGTGTGTTCTGTGTGTGTGTGTGTGTGTGTGTGTGTGTGTGTGTGTGTGTGTGTCTGTGTGTGTGCAGGTCTGGCTCAGTACAGCGGAGACCCCCGGATCGAGTGGCACCTGAACGCTCACAGCACCAAAGAGGCCGTGATGGACGCAGTGAAGAACCTTCCGTACAAAGGAGGAAACACACTGACAGGTGCGATGAGTTAACACAACAATCCAGAGTAGTTGTGTAGTAGAAATCAATGCGTTTCCTCTCAGTTTAGTTGAGTTTCTCACACAGCAGATGCACCAGCAGTTCCTCTGAGATTTAATAAGATTGTGAATTTCCTTTGGATTAAACTATTTGTCCTGAGACACATTTTCAATTGTGTGTTTGTTTGTGTGTGTCTGTGTGTGTGTCTGTGTGTATCTCCGTGTGTGTATGTGTCCACTCAGGTTTGGCTCTGACCTTCATCCTGGAGAACAGCTTCAAACCAGAGTCTGGATCCAGACCCGGCGTTCCCAAGATCGGGATCCTGATCACGGACGGGAAGTCTCAGGACGATGTGATCCCCCCCGCTCGCAGCCTGAGGGACGCCGGCATCGAGCTGTTCGCCATCGGTACGAATCCTCACAGATCTCCACGCTAACGCTCACGTCACCGATCAAATGTGTGAAATGATTCCATAAGTCACAAACAGAGCTGAAATCTTGTTTATATTTATTTTCTTTTATATATTATTTATTCATGTTTTCTAAGCTGCCGACTCGTCACAGTTTAATTATCACTCAACCGGTCTGATTGGTTTTCATGAGGTTAATCAATTAATTAATCTTTTAATTTATTCGTCAGGCCACAACGTGAGACTGGTTTTCAAACGTCTTCCTGTTTTTTTATGTTTATTATGATTTGTTTTTGTTTTTTTTGATTGTGTTGTTTTTCTTGTTCATCATATTTAATGATGATCGTCAGTTAGAACAGACTCATCATCATCTTTCTTTTCATTGACTCGGAGGAGAAACGTAAATGAGATGAAACGTGTTCAGTTCTGTTCGTTCAACAAACCTCAGAGATTCAATCTGAAGATTCCAGCTCAGGGGTGGGCAAACATTTTGACTCGAGGGCCACAATGGGTTCCAAAATTTGACAGAGGGGCGGGGCCAGGAACAGATGGATGGAGTGTTTTTGTGAACTAATATAAATGACATGGAAAAATCCTTACATGAAAGGATTTGGCCTTTACCAAGTAGCAAAGCACTTATTTGAAAGAGCATTTAACAAAAAGAGAAAGGCTAGCTAGCCTTTGCTATTTGGAATGCCCCCAAAAAACATGCCTTGGTAGATGACTCTTTAATCAAAGTTTGTCTGTGAAAAAAAATGTTGCTGAGTCTGTAAATTAGTCGCCAACCTCTGAGCTGCACCCACCCGTTCTTGCGTTGACTGCTTGCTAGCGTAGTTAGCATGCTAGCGTAGTTAGCATGCTTCGTAGCAAAGTGACGCTGATGTTGTACTCCATGAAAACTGCGACAGTTTCTCTGCATATCAGGCAAACAGCCTTCGATTGGACTTCAGTGAAACAGTATTTTGTTGTCGACTCCGTGTTAAACACTCGGCTCATTGTCCACTTCTCGTTTCTTTGATCCTCTCATTTTACAGAAGGGCTCACAGGGCAAAGGGAGAAAGTGAAGGGAGATCATGTGACCTTTAGAGCCCGATGCACCACACTCCCTGGCAAATTTAATTTAGCTGACGCTTTTATCCAAAGCGACTTAGAATAAATACATCAACCCCGAGGGTTCAAACCCAGAACAACAAGAACCAAGAAAGTATGATTTCTTAAAAAATAAAGCAAAACTACAAAGTGCTATAAGTATGAGCCATTTAAGTGCTACGAAATTGTTAGTTTAAAAAAAACAAACAAAAAAACCCATTTTTTTTTATTATTTGGACAAGTTCGGCGGGCTGGATTAAAAGCCCAACGGGCCGTACGTTGCCCATGTCTTTTCTAGTTCCACACACACCTGTAAAATATGGTTATGAAGCTTTATGGTAAAACTCTTTAAATATAAAAGTTCTGCTGCTTCTCTCTCTCTCTCTCTCTCTCTCTCTCGAGGTGTGAAGAACGCTGACGAGAACGAGCTGAAGGGCATCGCCTCCCCCCCCGAGGACACGCACGTCTACGTGGTGGCCGACTTCGCGGTGATGAGCGACATCGTGGAAGGTTTGACCAAGAC
>NC_083654.1:22389899-22402399 GCF_963576545.1 Limanda limanda
CACACACACTCATTATCTGTCCAAGGAATTTAGTTTCATTAACTTCCTGACAGATCGTATGACTCTGTGATCTCAGGACGTTTAGATTCACTCTGCGTTAGAGACCAGGCGTCTCCCGAGGAAGAGGCGTCTCCCGAGGAGGAGGCGTGTCCCGAGGAGCTGCTTCCTGTCTGTGAAGGAGACAGGAAGCAGCATCGTTTCTCTGGTTTCTCTCTTTTCCTCAAGTCGTCCGAGCTCTGAGATCCTTCTCACTTCTGGTTCTGAGTCTTCTCGTCCTCACGTTGTTTTTCCAGCTCAGCTGCGACATGTCGGATTCCCGTCTCAGCTCGTTTTCCTCACGTGACCTCACTGAACCACCGCACGCCGCCGCTCGCCAGCTTCTGCTCGTGAAGTTATATTTTGGCCTCACGTTGGTTCTGGAAGCGTCCTGAAGCCTCCGCCCCCCCCCCCCCCGGATCCCAACACGCTCACTCATTATGTTTTTATGACGTCTCCTTCAGGCCTGCGGCCCGCGGCTTTACGTCAGGGCGTGTTCATGTCTTTACGATGCGTGTTGGTCTGCTGAACGCAGGTCGGATCAGGACGCCGGCGGCTGCTGGCAGCTCAGACCGGTGGTTTGATTCTGTTTAGGGGGAAATGAACGACACAGATTTATGATCCATGAAGCTGATTGTTGTTCATACAGTCATTCATCAGGTTTTTAATTCAGTCGTTAAACGAGAGGAAAGGATCCGCATGAGCTCCGCCCACATTTAAATCTGTTCCTGCTGCAGCTGATGAGTTCCTTTCATCTGGTTCCTCAGATGAAAGGAACTGTAGTTTTATTTCATTTGTTTTGGGCAGTTATTCCATATATATGCGTGTTATATACATTTATATAAATATACATATTTCCTCCCTGCACGTTTAATATAACAAGATGAGATAATCCTGTATTAGTCCCATTATTATAAAGCAACAGTGGGAAAATAGAAAAGTAAGAAAATATATAAATATGAATACAATGAGAATAATACAACGTAAACAGCACATTTACAGTGTAAGAGTATTGCACGTATATCAAATAAAAAAATTGCTCAATTTTCAACCGATTTTTAAACTGTTTGGTTTGTTTTAACGTCAGAGATGTAGTTATGACACTGCATAAATTATTAAATTGTTTAGAAAAATAACATAATTATTCATAAGTAAGCATCTTGTCTCGTCCCGGTTGTTTCCCTCAGTTCTTCACTTATTTCTCTGCTTCTCTGTTCGGACAGATTGACGTTAATGATCCTGCTGCACAGAAACAAGAGAAGGAGAAAAAGCAGAGTGACGCAGATTAAAGATAAAGACTCAAAAACAGACTTTACTTTGATCACAGGAGCCTGAGATGTTCTGGAGAATACATAAAGAGGATTGCTCTCATTTCATTTATAATAATAATATCAACCTTATTTATTTAGCACTTCTATGAGAACAGGGGAACAGGATGCTTGTACACGTTAATGCTCGAGTCAGCAGATGAGAAAACAAATCCATTTAATGGAGGAGATTTGACTGTTTATGATTCTTCTGCTCTGATCTCTGATCTCGTGTAGATTCTGTCGACATGTGCGTGTTATTTTATTTCAGTTGCTGGAGACGACGATTTGCTTTTTTTGAGTCTCAACGACCGTTCAAACTTCTTCTTCTTCTGGCTCAGAACAGAATCTCATTAAATTATTTATGTTAGAAGCACTGACGGGGTGTGTGTGACCTGTACTGCAGCCACCAGGGGGCGATCCAGATGCTACATACAGTCAAACTCTGCTTTAATCCAGTCATAAAAATGCTGATAAAGTCGTAGAATCTCTGTGGGAGAGAAAACCTGTGATTTCACTCTTTAAACCTTCGAGCTCAACGGATACATTCAGAAACTTTGCCGACTTGGCTATCTCTAAACTTTTTTAATTTCCCATCCTCCTCATTGCTTCGCTGACCCCGACTCGACCTTCAGTAACAGCCGAGGCGGTCGCTGCTCCCCCCCAACCCCCCCTGCTTTGTCTTTACGCTGACCCTCGGTATAATTGAGGTGAAGCGGTGGCTGGTGGAATCAGGATTATTTTAAAAAAGAAGAGAAGGGAAACAGATCAGTAATTCTAAGCAGAAACATTTCCGGTCCTCTGGGAGCAAATGGGATTTTTTTAGGATGGAAAGATAAAAAATAAAGTAAAGAAGAAGAGAGAGACACGGAGAGAGAATAAAAAGGACGCAGAGGAGGTAGAGTTTGATGAGATGATGTCAGGATTTTCACTTCCTGTTTACTTGTTGACTTGTTGACCTCAGTTCCTCTGACTCCGGCGAGGAATCTGCAGTTCTCAGACGTGGACCATAGCTCCGCCCAGCTCACGTGGGACTCCGCCTCCAGGAAGGTGAACGGTTACCGCATCATGTACGTGAAAACCGACGGGGTCCTGACCAATGAGGTGAGAGGATTGTTCACAAACATCTGGACGGAGGTGATTTAGAGGAGCATTCTGTATTTTGTGGGTTATTGTTTGTTTGTATAGGTTGTGTCAGGAAGGATTGTTTGTGTTCTTTGTTCCTGTGATTTGAGGGAGGAGTCACAGAATGATCCTTTGATCCTGTGTGTACAGGTGGAGGTCGGCCGTGTGACCACCTGGCTGCTGAGGAACCTCACGTCCCTGACGGAGTACACGGTCGGCGTGTTCGCCGTCTACGACGAGGGACAAGCTGAGGCCGTGACCGACAGCTTCACCACCAGTAAGAACCAGGAAGTGATGTCACCAGTGACACCAGGAAGTGATGCAACCTGTCAGAGAGAATCTCAGGGTGTAGACGTCATGTTAATGATCTGTCAGCTACGTCACAGGTGTGTGTGTGTGTCTGTGTGTGTGTGTGTGTGTGTGTGTGTGTGTGTGTGTGTGTGTGTGTGTGTGTGTGTGTGTGTGTGTGTGTGTGTGTGTAGAGACTGTTCCAGACCCACTCAACATGAAGACCAGTGACATCTCCACTGACAGCTTCAGGGTGTCATGGCAACACCCGGCCACTGATGTGGTTCTGTACCGACTCATCTGGACGCCGACTGACGGAGGAGACGGTCAGGAGGTACGACTCCAATCATACGACTCCAATCATACGACTCCAATCATACGACTCCGAACATACGACTCCAATCATACGACTCCAATTATACGACTCAAATTATACGACTCCAATTATAGGACTCCATCGTACGACTGCATCGTACGACTCCAATCGTACGACTCCAATCGTACGACTCCAATCATACGACTCCAATCGTACGTCTCCAATCGTACGACTCCAATCGTACGACTCCAATCATACGACTCCAATCATACGACTCCAATCATACGACTCCGAACATACGACTCCAATCATACGACTCCAATTATACGACTCAAATTATACGACTCCAATTATAGGACTCCATCGTACGACTGCATCGTACGACTCCAATCGTACGACTCCAATCGTACGACTCCAATCATACGACTCCAATCGTACGTCTCCAATCGTACGACTCCAATCGTACGACTCCAATCATACAATTCCATCGTACGACTCCAATCGTACGACTCCAATCATACGACTCCAATTATAGGACTCCATCATACAACTGCATTGTACGACTCCAATCATACGACTCCAATCATACGACTCCAATCATACAACTCCATCGTACGACTCCAATCATACGACTCCGAACATACGACTCCGAACATACGACTCCATCATACGACTCCAATCATACGACTCCATCGTACGACTCCAATCATACGACTCCGAACATACGACTCCAATCATACGACTCCAATCATACAACTCCATCGTACGACTCCAATCATACGACTCCGAACATACGACTCCGAACATACGACTCCATCATACGACTCCAATCATACGACTCCATCGTACGACTCCAATCATACGACTCCATCATACGACTCCAATCATACGACTCCAATCATACGACTCCTTCGTACGACTCCAATCATACGACTCCAATCATACGACTCCATCGTACGACTCCAATCATACGACTCCAATCATACAACTCCATCGTACGACTCCAATCATACGACTCCGAACATACGACTCCAATCATACGACTCCATCTTGCGACTCCATCGTACGACTCTAATCATACGACTCCAATCGTACGACTCTAATCATACGACTCTAATTATACGACTCCATCATACGACCTCAATCATACGACTCCAATCATACGACTCCAATCATACGACTCCGAACATACGACTCCAATCATACGACTCCAATTATACGACTCAAATTATACGACTCCAATTATAGGACTCCATCGTACGACTGCATCGTACGACTCCAATCGTACGACTCCAATCGTACGACTCCAATCATACGACTCCAATCGTACGTCTCCAATCGTACGACTCCAATCGTACGACTCCAATCATACAATTCCATCGTACGACTCCAATCGTACGACTCCAATCATACGACTCCAATTATAGGACTCCATCATACAACTGCATTGTACGACTCCAATCATACGACTCCAATCATACGACTCCAATCATACAACTCCATCGTACGACTCCAATCATACGACTCCGAACATACGACTCCGAACATACGACTCCATCATACGACTCCAATCATACGACTCCATCGTACGACTCCAATCATACGGCTCCGAACATACGACTCCAATCATACGACTCCAATCATACAACTCCATCGTACGACTCCAATCATACGACTCTGAACATACGACTCCGAACATACGACTCCATCATACGACTCCAATCATACGACTCCATCGTACGACTCCAATCATACGACTCCATCATACGACTCCAATCATACGACTCCAATCATACGACTCCTTCGTACGACTCCAATCATACGACTCCAATCATACGACTCCATCGTACGACTCCAATCATACGACTCCAATCATACAACTCCATCGTACGACTCCAATCATACGACTCCGAACATACGACTCCAATCATACGACTCCATCTTGCGACTCCATCGTACGACTCTAATCATACGACTCCAATCGTACGACTCTAATCATACGACTCTAATTATACGACTCCATCATACGACCTCAATCATACGACTCCGAACATACGACTCCGAACATACGACTCCATCATACGACTCCATCGTACGACTCCAATCATACGACTCCATCGTACGACTCCAATCATACGACTCCAATCATACGACTCCTATCATACGACTCCAATAATAGGACTCCATCGTACGACTCCAATCATACGACTCCAATCGTACTACTCCAATCGTACTACTCCAATCATACGACTGCAATCGTACGACTCCAATCATACGACTCCAATCGTACAACTCCAATCGTACGACTCCAATTGTACGACTCCAATCATACGACTCCAATCATACGACTCCAATCGTACTACTCCAATCGTACTACTCCAATCATACGACTCCAATCTTACGACTCCAATCTTACGACTCCAATCGTACGACTCCAATCGTACGACTCCAATCGTACGACTCCAATCGTACGACTCCAATAATAAGACTCCATCGTACGACTCCAATCGTACGACTCCAATCGTACGACTCCAATCATACGACTCCAATCATACGACTCCAATCTTACGACTCCAATCATACGACTCCAATTATACAACTCCAATCATACGACTCCAATCATACGACTCCAATCGTACGACTCCAATCATACGACTCCAATCATACGACTCCAATCGTACGACTCCAATCATACGACTCCAATCATACGACTCCAATCTTACGACTCCAATCATACGACTTCATTGTACAACTCCAATCATACGACTCCAATTATACAACTCCAATCATACGACTCCAATCATACGACTCCAATCGTACGACTCCAATAATACGACTCCATCGTACGACTCCAATCGTACGACTCCAATCGTACGACTCCAATCGTACGACTCCAATCGTACGACTCCAATCGTACGACTCCAATCGTACGACTCCAATCGTACGACTCCAATAATAAGACTCCATCGTACGACTCCAATCGTACGACTCCAATCGTACGACTCCAATCGTACGACTCCAATCGTACGACTCCAATAATAGGACTCCATCGTACGACTCCAATCATACGACTCCAATCATACGACTCCAATCTTACGACTCCAATCTTACGACTCCAATCTTACGACTCCAATCATACGACTCCAATCGTATGACTCCATCGTACGACTCCATCATACGACTCTATTCGATATGGAAACTTTATCTCTTCATCTGAACTGGTTGAACAGCTTCAGTTCCTCTGGTTCCAGGCTCTGGTGAATGGAAACCTCAACACCTTCCTGATCCGACGCCTCAGCCCGAACTCGGAGTACGAGGTCCTGCTCGCGGCCGTGTACGCAAACGAGGTCGAGAGCGACGAGGTCATCCTGGTCGAGTCCACCGGTGAATGAAATGGCATCACACGTTTATATTTGATTCTTTTGAACCAGATCCACTGATGCAGAGATCAGAGGTGAATTAAATGTTTAATGTTTGTTTTTCAGTTGAAAGAACAACCACCGTCGCCACGACAACCACCGTAACAGCAGGTAAATATTTCTTCAGCGCTGTCGTGTCGTGGTCGTTTCCTCCTCCTCATAGAAACGAGTGATTTGTGTCTCAGCTCCTCGTTTCGGGGTGAGGAACATGAGGATCGATGATGAAACCACCTACAGCCTGCGAGTGTCCTGGCAGCCGCTCGACTCCCGGAACCTCCGACATTATCGACTCAGCTACATCAGCGCCAAGGGCGACCGGGCGGAGGAGACGGTGAGAAGTCCCCTCTTCACTTCAGACTTTGGGATTAAAGCAGTTTTTAATATATAGTGTTGTCCAATAATGGTTAGGAGTGATACCATAAGCTGGTGTGCCTTTAGGCGTTCAATAAATGTAGTTATCAAAATAAAATATAAAACATTAATATTTAAAATATTAATATTAAATCATAACTTTAGTTTGTTTAAGTTCTCTCGGGGCACCACCCTTCACAGAAGGGAAAAGATAGCCAATTTATTGATTAAGATCAGTCTCATTTAGATCTAGTTCACTTAGAAATCTTAATATTTACTATTAAAGATTATATAATGAACAGTTAAGGTTTATAGAGTTCGTGTGAGAGGGGCTCTCTGGTAGCTAACAAAGAGAGTCACACCTTCCTGTTGGCTCCTAAAATGGTTGCTCCTACGATAGCAGCCCCCCCCCTCTTCTTCTGAAGTGGGGCAGTGGGTAAGTAGGTAGTGATATGCGTGTCTGTGAGAATGCTAATTAGAAAATGGCAGTCTGTGTAGAACTCACATTAACTCTCATCTAGCTTGTAACTACAATAACACCACATATATAAAACTTTAAAAACCCCACACAGAATCAAATAAACAGTCTTGCTTAGTTCTAGTATAATAATTAAGTCCAGTTTGTTACCAGTCCTTGGAAAGGGAGAAAGTTGCTGAGCCGTTCGTCCTGGCTTTGAAGTCTCTGGTTCTTGTGGTCTCTGCTTCCGCGGTTCTGTTGAGCTGTGGCTCAGATGCTGGTTCGAAGTTCTTACTTACAGGACACCGAGTCGCTGCAAGGAGATTGGAAGAGCTTGAAGGGCGAGGAGGTTTCCTTGAGAAGGTGGGCTGGAAGCTCGACCTTTGACCTCCGGTTGTTGGATAGAGAAGATTTGAGGTGGAGGAATCCGGTTCCTCCGCTCGCCGATGCAGGAGGAAAGGCCGGCAGCCTGCTGTCCTCAGTGGTGGTCGGTGGAGAAAGAGAGTGAAGCAGCCTGGCCCCCCCTCCTTTGGAGTTGCAGGAGAGGTGGCTGGCCGCCTGCTGTCTTCGGTGGGGATGAGGAAAGAGAGTGAGTTGAGGGAGTCTTGGTCTTTTATAGGGCTGATTGCCCCCAGGTCATGGGACCAGAGTGACCAATTGGAATTGCTCCTTGGAGCACTTCGCACCTATGTGTGAAGATGCTGAAACAAAGGGGACATGTAGCCTCCTGGGAGTTTGAGTCATTTGACCTTCTCAGGACAAAGGGAACACGTTGCACTCTGGGAGATTGAGTTTGCTCCAGCACATGCAGCTTTCTCGAGACAAAGAACATGTGCTTTCAGGTTTGACTTCCCATACAGGCCTGAAAGAGAGGCCTGCTTTTTGCACAAAAACCATGTCCCAACAATAGCTTCATTTAAATAGGTTTTTTCCCTGTGTGTTGCGACGCCTAGTGGCCGGAGACATTATGTTCTGGGGTTGTGCGTTTCTTTCATTCAGCGTTCATTAACCCGGAGCTGCTGATCAGGTGCGATCTCATCGTGTGCAAACACAGCTCAGAGATTATTGCTCTGCAGCTAAATGTTGTTCCAGCTGGAGACTTCCTCCAGAGAGGATTTACTTTCCTTCACACACTGAAGTGTTTCTTCTTTTCCTCCCTCCATCATCCACACGTCTCCACACGTCTTCACTTCCTCTCTGATATGAATCCGTCTCAGCTGTCAATCATCACGTCTCAGCCTGTTTTTATAGAATCAAATAACTGATTCAACCCAAACTGATCAGAAACACTTGAACAAACATCAGTGAGATGAGAACGACCTGAAGTGACAGAAACAACTTTGATAAACATTTATATAACGTAGACTTGGATTTTTTTAGTTTGGTCCATGTCCCGTCTGATAACATGGAGGAGGAGGAGGAGGAGGAGGAGGAGGAGGAGGAGGAGGAGGAGGAGGAGGAGGAGGAGGAGGAGGAGGAGGAGGAGGATGAGGAGGAGGAGGATGAGGAGGAGGAGGATGAGGAGGAGGATGAGGAGGAGGAGGCGATAGAGACGTTTTGGATTCAGTTTTCAGGAGATGTCGTCTTTATTGACAGTTTATAGATCATTGTCTCTCTGTTGGAAGCTGCGTTCACACGCTTCAAACCTCGTGCTTTGCATTTGCAGCGGTTGTGAACGCAGCCTCCTCATCCGTCCTCCGAGTGTTCGATGCTCTGTGGGTTTCTCCTTTTATTTAATAAAGTTAGGTTGAGTTTCCAACGGCTGCAGGACAGTGTTGTCTCCTCGTCTCCTCGGACTTGTCCTCGGTTCAGCTGAACCAGAGTTAACGTTCTGTGTGAACCTCGGTCAGAACCAGATTGGCTTCCTGAATCCTATAAATACTTTATGAAACCATGTTTGCATTTACAGAGTGGTGTGTGTTTGTGTGTGTGTGTGTGTGTGTGTGTGTGTGTGTGTGTGTGTGTGTGTGTGTGTGTGTGTCTCAGTGACAGTATAGAGACTTTCTTCCTTTTTCCTCAGAACGGGCTGAAATTGATTTGTCGAGGTTCTCAGTGTTTCTGGAGGAAGCCGAGGGTTTTCGGTCGGAGTCAGACGAGACTGAACATGCTCAGAATGTCAAGCGGCCCGGCAGAGAGACCGAGCGGGGGGGGAGGAATGATATGATTCAGGGCGTCTGCACGTGCAACTCAACCTTTAACGTACTAAAAGATTTAAAACAACATTTCCACGTGTTCAGACGTCAGTTCAAAGTTTGTTTCTCTCTCGACTCACAAAGGAGCTCACGTAGATTCTGTAAATAAAGATGGACGACATGACAGCTACTTAAAAATGAAGACAAAGCATCTCCATCGCCCCCTGGTGGCGCCCTCATGTTTATACAGAGCATGACACATTCTTAATGTAGAGCAACACGACACAGAAGAACCTCGATGCATCTTACTTTCTTTACTTGGTTTTAGCCCAAAATAGACAAATTCTATCTGTTTGATTTTATTTTGTTTTTAGTTTGTGAGAAATTATTCTGTTGGATCGAAGGTTCAGAGAATAAAACATAAAGAGGCTGAAACTCCTCTGAGGAATAGAAATGATCATAAAAATCAATAAATGATTATAATTCCAGACAGAGAAGCAGGAAAATAAGATGAGAAGCAGATGAGTTTTTCATCTGGATGAAACTCACCTGATGGACGAGTCGTTGGGTTTTAACAGAAAGAAACGATAAACCACAGCAGCACCTGAAACTCAGCAAATCTCACAACTTCACCTCCATCAACACAAACTGTTTTTAGTTATAAGTCAAGAATCTGCAGGAGTGTGTGTTGTGTTCTGAGTCCAGCTGTGGAAACATCTGCTCTCAGCAAGGACTCATCTTACTCACGTTAAAGTGATTAGAGCCAATTAAAAAGAAACGACTCTTACTAATTGTTAAACAGCAAAAGAAGGAGAGATAGACAGAGTTTAAAACGGAGGATGACATCTCAGAGTCATCCAGATGTTTGATGACAGGTAAAACATCAGTGCAGTGGAAACAAAGATGGAGGAATAAGACATTTGACACTTTAACCCCTGATGCGTTTCTCTTACTTGTTATTGCTGCTGTGCGGATGTGACCCTGACCCTAACCCTGACCTTTGACCTCCTGTCCTTCCTCCAGAGGACAGTGCCCAGTGGACAGAGCAGCCTGGTCCTTCAGCCTCTTCTCTCCGACACCGAGTACAAAGTGGCCGTCACGCCCGTCTACCCCGAGGGAGACGGACCGGCCGCCGCTCGGATGGGACGAACACGTGAGTCTCTTCCTCTTCAGGATCCTGAGGAAACGTGCGAATCAAGTCGTTATGAGACTGAACATCCGTCAGAAATCATTTCTTCTCCTGTGATTTTCTTTAATTAGAAACTTTCTTGTTCTCACGTTTGCATTTTACACAAAAAGATTGAAAGGATTTTTAGTTCGAAACAACAAGAGAATGAATAGAAAGTGTTTGAAGAATACAAAATAATGAATGATACAAGCTGAGATCAATAAATATGAAAAACTAGAGGAGAAGAACAGATGAGTCACGGAAACAAGAGAAGCCATGTCCTGTAATCACAAAGTGGAAATTTAATACATTTGAATATGAAATATGAAGGAGTCTGAATATTTGGATGAACTAAGACAAATCTCCTCCGGAAAAAAAAACGCTGTCACGTTATCTTTCTTTATTGGCAATAAATAGAAAAGGATTAATTTCTATCAGGTAGAATAAAACCTGGAGAAACAAGGGGACCACATCGTTATGGTAATTAGTATATATGAAAAAAACTATATATATATTCTCTTTGTAAAAATACATTTTCAATTGACAGAATTAAATAGTTAAGACATTGATTGACATTTATGACTGTTGTATTATAACTTTTGTATCTTTTCTCTTTCCTCCTTCACTTCTCCTCTATCGTTTCTTTCCTTCCAACCTCTTTGACTCTTTTTATTTAATGGTTTTTCTGTCGCTCCGGTTTCTCCCTCTCGTCTTCCTTTTCATCTTTTCTCTTCCCGTCACGGGTTTGAGTCCAGACCCCCTTCACTGGTCAAATCCACTCTGAACCACAGCAGCTGATAAACACCACAGGGTTCATGATATTTCTGATGGAAAATGTATTTTTTAAATTCAGTTTAATAACCTGGTGAAATGTTGTGTGTTCAGTTCCTCTTTCAGCCCCGAGGAACCTGCGCGTGTCGGAGGAGTGGTACAACCGCTTCAGGATCAGCTGGGACGTCCCCCCCTCCCCCACCATGGGCTACAGGGTCGTCTACCAGCCGCTATCTGGTAACACACACACACACACACACACACACACACACACACACACACACACACACACACACACACACACACACACACACACACACACCATCTGTCAGATTCACCACATCAGGACCAAACAATAAGAATATAACAGATATTTCAGCTGTTGAGTGAAACAGAATCCATCTCGTTCACTACCCATAATGCACCTCTCCCCCCCCCCCCCCCCAGCCCCCGGGCCGGCCCTGGAGACCTTCGTGGGCGAGGACGTGAACACGATGCTGATCGTGAACCTGCTCAGCGGGACGGAGTACAGCGTGAAGGTCATCGCCTCCTACACCACCGGCTCCAGCGACGCTCTGTCGGGGAAGGCCAAGACCCGTGAGTTCGATTCCGACACGTTCATGTGATAGTGAACTTATTTACATACATTGTTTTACAAATACATATGTTATCTGAAGCATCAATATCTACTGATGTTTTATTCCTAGTTCTTATGTCCTGCTCCGGTGACACCAGGAAACCTGAGGATCATGACCCTCAAGAACACTGTGATGGAAATTATTCAAATTTGGCTCAAATGTTCACTTATTCTCAAAGAAGAACTGATTCAATTAGGGTGAAGGTCAAAGGTCAAGGTCTCTGTGGCCTCAAAACTCAATTTAATCAAGCTGTGGATTTAAAGTAGTAAAGTTGTAAGTGTCACTTCCTTCTGCAACAACAGTTCACTTAAGTATAAGTTACATCATCATGAAATGAATTCAAACTCTAACATAACGTCTCTCGGGTCATTTTGTTTTGAACCTCATTGTTAGTTTGACCTTTTCTCCTCCTGCCCCTCGTTCTCTGTGCTCTTCATTAGCCCCGCCTCTTTCAAACCATCTCCTCTCATCCAATCAGAGACTTTGCATTTT
>NC_083654.1:22407399-22419899 GCF_963576545.1 Limanda limanda
CAAGTCATGAGTTTTGAAAGTTGCGATATAATTTCCACAAACTCAAATGTTCTCATGGCGACTTTGAAAAACACAGACAAGGTGAAACCAGGACAGAAACTATGTGAGACGAATCAACAGCTTTAACACACACACACACACACACACAGACACACACACACACACACACACACACACACACACGACACAATTACATACACAACACAATCACATACACACGACACAATAACATGCACACAATAACAAACACACGACACAATAACATACACACAACACAATCACATACACACAATAACAAACACACAACACAATAACAAACACACAACACAAGAACATGCACACAACACAATCACATACACACGACACAATAACATGCACACAATAACAAACACACGACACAATAACATACACACAACACAATCACATACACACGACACAATCACATACACACGACACAATCACATGCACACAACACAATAACATGCACACAACACAATCACATACACACGACACAATATCATACACCCAACACAATAACAAACACACAACACAATCACATACACCCAACACAATAACAAACACACAACACAATAACATGCACACAACACAATAACAAACACACAACACAATCACATACACACAACACAATCACATACACACGACACAATAACATACACACGACACAATCACCTACACACGACACAATCACATACACACGACACAAGAACGTACACACAACACAATAACATACACACGACACAATCACATACACACAACACAATCACATACACACGACACAATTACATACACGCACACACACACACACACACACAAGGTTGTCCTAATTCCAGTGTCAATACGTATTGAGCTGCAGGAAATTAAATGAGTACACAAATAATGTGCGGCTGCTTGTGTGTTTTGTCAATAACAAAACGTTTATACAAGAATATGTTCATGTTTGTGTTCACACCTACAACCTCTGTGTGTGTGTGTGTGTGTGTCTGTGAGTGTGTGTGTGTGTGTGTGTCTGTTTGTGTGTGTGTCTGTGTGTCTGTGAGTGTGTGTGTGTGTCTGTGTGTGTGTGTCTGTGAGTGTGTGTGTGTGTGTGTGTGTGTGTGTGTGTGTCTGTTTGTGTGTGTGTGTCTGTGTGTGTGTGTGTGTGTGTCTGTGTGTGTGTGTGTGTCTGTGTGTGTGTGTGTGTCTGTGTGTGTGTGTGTCTGTGTGTCTGTGAGTGTGTGTGTGTGTGTGTGTGTGTCTGTGAGTGTGTGTGTGTGTGTGTGTCTGTGTGTCTGTGTGTCTGTGAGTGTGTGTCTGTGAGTGTGTGTCTGTGAGTGTGTGTGTGTCTGTGTGTGTGTGTCTGTGAGTGTGTGTGTGTCTGTGTGTGTGTGTGTCTGTGAGTGTGTGTCTGTCTGTGTCTGTGTGTGTGTGTGTGTGTCTGTCTGTCTGTGTGTGTGTGTCTCTGTGTGTGTGTGTGTGTGTGTGTGTCTGTGAGTGTGTGTGTGTCTGTGTGTGTCTGTGTGTGTGTGTGTGTGTGTGTGTGTGTGTGTGTACGTGTGTGTGTGTGTGTGTCTGTCTGTCTGTCTGTTTGTGTGTGTGTCTCTGTGTGTGTGTCTGTTTGTGTGTGTGTCTGTTTGTGTGTGTGTCTCTGTGTGTGTCTCGAGTCGGTTTCTAACGACGACACAATCAATGACTCCTTCCTGTGTGAACTGGTCGGGTCTGATTGGTGGATCTCTTCGTCCAATCAGGTCGAGCCATCCAACACGTGAAGGACAAGATCTTCACGGAGGAGGGCGGAGTCAGGAGGGGAATCCCCAACGTGCTGGTGGTCCTCACGGACGGACGCTCCCAGGACGACGTCAACAAGGTTTCCAAGGAGATGCAGATGGAAGGTCAGAGCCGGGTCCTGGGTTCCTCGTGGATTCTCTTCAGGTTCCGGGGCTCGGTCTAATCTCTGGATGTTCTGTGTGAAGGTTACATCGTGTTTGCGATCGGATTCGCTGACGCGGACTACGGCGAGCTGGTGAGCATCGCCAGCTCGCCCAGCGACAGACACGTCTTCTTCGTGGACGACCTGGACGCCTTCAAGAAGATCGAGGAGAAGCTGGTGACCTTCGTGTGCGAAGCCGCCACCGCCAGTGAGTCACGCCCAGGGTCACATGACGGGTCCAGGTTATAGACAGCACCGCTACTTTCAATCCAAGTTCATGTGTGTGTCTCTGTGTGTGTGTGTGTGTGTGTGTGTGTGTGTGTGTGTGTGTGTGTGTGTGTGTGTGTGTGTCCGGTGTGTGTGTTTTCTACAGCTTGTCCTTCGGTACCAATGAGTGGCAGCACAACACCAGGTGAGAGACACACAACCCCTGAATGTGAATCTACTGTAGAGTACAAGTGTCCTAAGGACACACTGCAACCACACGCTGCACATACACACAACACAATAATATGCACACAATACAATCACATACACACAACACAATCACATACACACGACACAATCACATACACAATCACATACACACGACACAATCACATACACAATCACATACACACGACACAATCACATACACAATCACATGCACACAACACAATCACATACACACAACACAATAACATGCACACAATCACATACACACGACACACTCAAGTACGCACGACACAATAACATACACACAACACAATCACATACACGCGACACAATTACATACACAACACAATCACATACACACAACACAATCACATACACACAATAACAAACACACAACACAAGAACATGCACACAACACAATCACATACACACGACACAATCACATACACGCGACACAATTACATACACAACACAATCACATACACACAACACAATCACATACACACAATAACAAACACACAACACAAGAACATACACACGACACAATCACATACACACGACACAATAACATACACACGACACAATCACATACACACAACACAATCACATACACACGACACAATAACGTACACACAACACAATCACATACACACGACACAATCACATACACACAACACAATCACATACACACGACACAATCACATACACACGACACAATCACATACACAATCACATACACACGACACAATAACATACACACAACACAATCACATACACACGACACAATCACATGCACACAACACAATCACATACACACAACACAATCACATACACACGACACAATCACATACACACGACACAATCACATACACACAACACAATCACATACACACGACACAATAACGTACACACAACACAATCACATACACACAACACAATCACATACACACGACACAATCACATACACACGACACAATAACATACACACAGCACAATCACATACACACAACACAATCACATACACACGACACAATCACATACACACGACACAATCACATACACACGACACAATCACATACACACGACACAATCACATACACAATCACATACACACGACACAATAACATACACACAACACAATCACATACACACGACACAATCACATACACACGACACAATAACATACACACAACACAATCACATACACACAACACAATCACATACACACGACACAATCACATACACAATCACATACACACGACACAATCACATACACACAACACAATCACATACACACAACACAATAACATACACATGACACAATCACATACACACGACACAATAACGTACACACAACACAATCACATACACACAACACAATCACATACACACAACACAATCACATACACACGACACAATCACATGCACACAACACAATCACATACACAATCACATACACACAACACAATCACATACACACGACACAATCACATACACACAACACAATCACAAACACACGACAAAATCACATACACACGACACAATCACATACACACGACACAATCACATACACACGACACAATCACATACACACGACACTATAACATACACACGACACAATCACATACACACGACACAATAACATACACACGACACAATCACATACACACAACACAATCACATACACACGACACAATCACATACACACGACACAATAACATACACACAGCACAATCACATACACACAACACAATCACATACACACGACACAATCACATACACACGACACAATCACATACACACGACACAATCACATACACACGACACAATCACATACACAATCACATACACACGACACAATAACATACACACAACACAATCACATACACACGACACAATCACATACACACGACACAATAACATACACACAACACAATCACATACACACAACACAATCACATACACACGACACAATCACATACACAATCACATACACACGACACAATCACATACACACAACACAATCACATACACACAACACAATAACATACACATGACACAATCACATACACACGACACAATAACGTACACACAACACAATCACATACACACAACACAATCACATACACACAACACAATCACATACACACGACACAATCACATGCACACAACACAATCACATACACAATCACATACACACAACACAATCACATACACACGACACAATCACATACACACAACACAATCACAAACACACGACAAAATCACATACACACGACACAATCACATACACACGACACAATCACATACACACGACACAATCACATACACACGACACTATAACATACACACGACACAATCACATACACACGACACAATAACATACACACGACACAATCACATGCACACAACACAATTACATACACACGACACAATCACATACACACGACACAATCACATACACACGACACAATAACATACACACAATCACATACACACGACACAATCACATACACACGACACAATCACATACACACGACACAATCACATACACACAATCACATACACACAACACAATCACATACACACGACACAATAACATACACACGACACAATCACATACACACGACACAATCACATACACACGACACAATCACATACACACGACACAATAACATACACACAACACAATCACATACACACGACACAATCACATACATACGACACAATCACATACACACAACACAATAACGTACACACAACACAATCACATACACACGACACAATAACATACACACAACACAATCACATACACACAACACAATAACATACACACAACACAATCACATACACACAACACAATCACATACACACAACACAATAACATGCACACAACACAATCACATACACACGACACAATCACATACACACAATCACATACACACGACACAATCACATACACACGACACAATCACATACACACGACACAATCACATACACACGACACAATCACATACACACAACACAATCCCATACACACGACACAATAACATACACACAACACAATCACATACACACAACACAAAAACATTCACAAAACACAATCACATACACACGACACAATCACATACACACGACACAATAACATACACACGACACAATCACATACACACGACACAATCACATACACAGGACACAATCACATACACACAATAACAAACACACGACACAATCACATACACACAATCACATACACACGACACAATCACATAAACACGACACAATCACATACACACGACACAATAACATACACACAATACAATAACATACACACAACACAATCACATACACACGACACAATCACATACACACGACACAATCACATACACACAACACAATCACATACACACGACACAATAACGTACACACAACACAATAACATACACACAACACAATCACATACACACGACACAATCACATACACACGACACAATAACATACACACAACACAATCACATACACACAACACAATCACATACACACAACACAATCACATACACACGACACAATAACATGCACACAACACAATCACATACACACAACACAATAACATACACACAACACAATCACATACACACGACACAATCACATGCACACAACACAATCACATACACACGACACAATCACATACACACGACACAATAACATACACACAACACAATAACATACACACGACACAATCACATGCACACAACACAACAACATACACACAACACAATCACATACACACGACACAATAACGTACACACAACACAATAACATACACACAACACAAATACATAGACATGACACAATCACATACACACAACACAATCACATACACACAATAACAAACACACGACACAATAACATACACACAACACAATCACATACACACGACACAATCACATACACACGACACAATCAAATGCACACAACACAATCACATACACACAATAACAAACACACAACACAATCACATACACACAACACAATAACAAACACACAACACAATAACATACACATGACACAAATACATACACACGACACAATCACATACACACGACACAATCACATACACACGACACAATCACATACACACGACACAATCACATACACACGACACAATAACATGCACACAACACAATAACATACACACAACACAATCACATACATACGACACAATCACATGCACACAACACAATCACATACACACGACACAATCACATGTACACAACACAATCACATACACACGACACAATCACATACACACGACACAAGCACATACACAATCACATACACACGACACAATCACATACACACGACACAATCACATACACAATCACATACACACGACACAATCACATACACACGAAACAATCACATACACACGACACAATAACATACACACGACAAAATCACATACACACGACACAATAACATACACACGACACAATCACATGCACACAACACAATCACATACACACAACACAATCACATGCACACAACACAATCACATACACACGACACAATCACATACACAATCACATACACACGACACAATAACATACACACGACACAATCACATGCACACAACACAATAACATACACACAACACAAATACATAGACATGACACAATCACATACATACAACACAATCACATACACACAATAACAAACACACGACACAATAACATACACACAATACAATAACATACACACAACACAATCACATACACACGACACAATCACATACACACGACACAATCACATACACACAACACAATCACATACACACGACACAATAACGTACACACAACACAATAACATACACACAACACAATCACATACACACGACACAATCACATACACACGACACAATAACATACACACAACACAATCACATACACACAACACAATCACATACACACAACACAATCACATACACACGACACAATAACATGCACACAACACAATCACATACACACAACACAATAACATACACACAACACAATCACATACACACGACACAATCACATGCACACAACACAATCACATACACACGACACAATCACATACACACGACACAATAACATACACACAACACAATAACATACACACGACACAATCACATGCACACAACACAACAACATACACACAACACAATCACATACACACGACACAATCACATAAACACGACACAATCACATACACACGACACAATAACATACACACAATGCAATAACATACACACAACACAATCACATACACACGACACAATCACATACACACGACACAATCACATACACACAACACAATCACATGCACACGACACAATAACGTACACACAACACAATAACATACACACAACACAATCACATACACACGACACAATCACATACACACGACACAATAACATACACACAACACAATCACATACACACAACACAATCACATACACACAACACAATCACATACACACGACACAATAACATGCACACAACACAATCACATACACACAACACAATAACATACACACAACACAATCACATACACACGACACAATCACATGCACACAACACAATCACATACACACGACACAATAACATACACACAACACAATAACATACACACGACACAATCACATGCACACAACACAACAACATACACACAACACAATCACATACACACGACACAATAACGTACACACAACACAATAACATACACACAACACAAATACATAGACATGACACAATCACATACACACAACACAATCACATACACACAATAACAAACACACGACACAATAACATACACACAACACAATCACATACACACGACACAATCACATACACACGACACAATCAAATGCACACAACACAATCACATACACACAATAACAAACACACAAAACAATCACATACACACAACACAATAACAAACACACAACACAATAACATACACATGACACAAATACATACACACGACACAATCACATACACACGACACAATCACATACACACGACACAATCACATACACACGACACAATCACATACACACGACACAATAACATGCACACAACACAATAACATACACACAACACAATCACATACATACGACACAATCACATGCACACAACACAATCACATACACACGACACAATCACATGTACACAACACAATCACATACACACGACACAATCACATACACACGACACAAGCACATACACAATCACATACACACGACACAATCACATACACACGACACAATCACATACACAATCACATACACACGACACAATCACATACACACGAAACAATCACATACACACGACACAATAACATACACACGACAAAATCACATACACACGACACAATAACATACACACGACACAATCACATGCACACAACACAATCACATACACACAACACAATCACATGCACACAACACAATCACATACACACGACACAATCACATACACAATCACATACACACGACACAATAACATACACACGACACAATCACATGCACACAACACAATAACATACACACAACACAAATACATAGACATGACACAATCACATACATACAACACAATCACATACACACAATAACAAACACACGACACAATAACATACACACAATACAATAACATACACACAACACAATCACATACACACGACACAATCACATACACACGACACAATCACATACACACAACACAATCACATACACACGACACAATAACGTACACACAACACAATAACATACACACAACACAATCACATACACACGACACAATCACATACACACGACACAATAACATACACACAACACAATCACATACACACAACACAATCACATACACACAACACAATCACATACACACGACACAATAACATGCACACAACACAATCACATACACACAACACAATAACATACACACAACACAATCACATACACACGACACAATCACATGCACACAACACAATCACATACACACGACACAATCACATACACACGACACAATAACATACACACAACACAATAACATACACACGACACAATCACATGCACACAACACAACAACATACACACAACACAATCACATACACACGACACAATAACGTACACACAACACAATAACATACACACAACACAAATACATAGACATGACACAATCACATACACACAACACAATCACATACACACAATAACAAACACATGACACAATAACATACACACAACACAATCACATACACACGACACAATCACATACACACGACACAATCAAATGCACACAACACAATCACATACACACAATAACAAACACACAACACAATCACATACACACGACACAATAACAAACACACAACACAATAACATACACATGACACAAATACATACACACGACACAATCACATACACACGACACAATCACATACACACGACACAATCACATACACACGACACAATCACATACACACGACACAATAACATGCACACAACACAATAACATACACACAACACAATCACATACATACGACACAATCACATGCACACAACACAATCACATACACACGACACAATCACATGTACACAACACAATCACATACACACGACACAATCACATACACACGACACAAGCACATACACAATCACATACACACGACACAATCACATACACACGACACAATCACATACACAATCACATACACACGACACAATCACATACACACGAAACAATCACATACACACGACACAATAACATACACACGACAAAATCACATACACACGACACAATAACATACACACGACACAATCACATGCACACAACACAATCACATACACACAACACAATCACATGCACACAACACAATCACATACACACGACACAATCACATACACAATCACATACACACGACACAATAACATACACACGACACAATCACATGCACACAACACAATAACATACACACAACACAAATACATAGACATGACACAATCACATACATACAACACAATCACATACACACAATAACAAACACACGACACAATAACATACACAAAACACAATCACATACACACAACACAATCACATGCACACAACACAATCACATACACATAACACAATAACATGCACACAACACAATCACATACACACAACACAATCACATACACACAACACACTACAAATACACATGCCACAATAACATACACACGACACAATAACATACACGATCACATACACACGACAAAATCACATACACGCGACACAATCACATACACAATCACATACACACGACACAATCACATACACACAACACAATCACACACACACAACACGCTGCACCAGACTCACACACACTCACTTCCTGGTGTGGTCAGGTTTCCGGATGATGGAGCTGTTCGGCCTGGTGGAGAATCGGTACAGCAGCGTCTCCGGTGTTTCCATGGTTCCCGGGACCTTCAACCTGTTCCCGTGCTTCCACCTGCACAGCGACGCCCTGCTGGCCCAGCCCACCAGGTACACACACATCGCACACAGCTGCACAACCAACACAACACGTTCATAGCTCCAAAATATAGTTATTATTTCTCTATGAGGTTAGAAACAGAAGATTGACTTCCACTGGATCCGATGTTTAGATTCTAAATCGTAGCGAACAACCTTTCTGTACGTGTGACATCACAAACCACCTGACACTTTACGTGTTCTTCTGTTTGCATAAAGAATAAATAAACCAGCACGAGCAATTAGCAACTCCGAGTGGTAAATACTTAACGGACCAATCAACACATATAAGCAGAATGCTAACGTGAGATTAGTGAAATCTTCCTTAATGTAAATAACATTTAAGGCATTTAGGGTTAGTTGCTCACTACTGCCCTCTAGGTGAAGTCCAGATGTTCTGTGTCCAGTGGAATGAATCTAACGTTCTGTGAATCCCACCCGACAGGTTCCTCCACCCTGAGGGTCTCCCCTCGGACTACACCATCAGCCTGCTGTTCAGGCTCCTCCCCCGGACCCCCGAGGAGCCCTTCGCCCTGTGGGAGGTCCTGAACAAGAACAACGAGCCGCTGGTGGGAGTCATCCTGGACAGTGAGTCCCGAGCCTCCAGCTTTCATGAGGAGTCGGATCTGTTCGGCTTCCAGGCAGCGACGCTCATTCATTTACAATATCTGGTGGAGAAATATCTCAAATGTTCCCAAAATAATTTTAAAATATCCAAAAGTGAAGGTGGTTGGATGTTAGAGTTCCTGCTTTGTTCCTCACGACAGGAGAACAAGTGCAGTGTTCTGTTGTTTCCCTTCATATCAGCTCAGCCGGTTTGATCTGGTTCTGTTTGTTTTCCTGTCGTCCTGCAGACGGAGGAAAGACGCTGACGTTCTTCAACCACGACTACAAAGGAGAGTTTCAGACGGTGACGTTCGAAGGGACGGAAATCAAGAAGCTCTTCTACGGGAGCTTCCACAAGGTCAGAATCACACACTCAGTCTTTATATTCATCAATATACATTTAAAGGGGTCGAAGTCGAAGTTTGTTTTTTAATTCGACAGCTCAAAGTGTATAAAAAGCTGTGTTTAATTCCTGGAAACCTTTTTAGATCCTGTAGGTGGCGGTAATGCACCTTGACGCTGGCTGCCAGCCGCACGTAAACCGAACCATGAAGAAGAACGTAACCTCAGGAGTAAATCCAGTCGTACGCTTGGTTTTTATTTAGAGTCCAAATTACAGAGCAGCCTTTACGAGCCGTTTTCTTTAGAGCTGTTTGTGTGTTTGGAATTTTCTCTTTGCCAGAACTTTTTTACAGTTTAATTTGCACTGTGAATTTTAATTGTAACCTATAGAAAAGTGTGTGTGTTGAACTTTAACACACAGATCCGATGGCGTCGCTTCACGCTCCTGATCCTGATGTTGTTTGATGTTGTTTGATGTTTCTCGTCGTGTTTCAAGCTCTTTGATGGAATCTGTGGTTTTCACTGTTGGTCACATGATGGAGATCAAAGTGCTGCATCACGTGATCAGAGCGTGACGCACCAACGTGTGTGTGTTTCCTCTCGTGCAGCTTCACATCGCCATCAGCAAGACCAGC
>NC_083654.1:22424899-22464899 GCF_963576545.1 Limanda limanda
ACAACTCAACTTCTTCTTGACCTCCGGCTTTCCACTGAGACTGATCAGATGTTAAGAAACTAACCACAGAAACGTTTGGTTCTGTCTGTTAGAACCTCAGTGTCCTCGTGGCTCATTTGTGGGTTTGGCTTTAATTGAAGATCTGTATGAACATAGGATCTAAAAAAAACCTTTGCGGTTTAAAGGCGCTGAGGTTTAAAGACGTCCTTAACTATTTATCTTATAACTTCCTTCACTGTTACGCTGATGACATTCAACTGTCTGTGTTTCTTTGCAGTGCATTAAAGGACTGTGTTGTGCAATAATGGTTAGGAGTGATAAGATGGTGTGCCTTTAGGCATTCAATACATTTGGTTATCAAAATAAAATATAAAACATTAATATTGAAAATATTAATATTAAATTAAATCATAACTTTAGTTGGTTAAAGTAACCTTGGGGCACCACCCTTCAAAGAAGGGGAAAGATAGCCAATTTATTGATTAAGATCAATGAAACCTGTTGCCCCCTGGGAGATTGAGTTCCTTGGCTTTCTCAAGACAAATAAACATGCTGTCTTCAGGCTTGGACCAACATGGAAGACCTTTGGTTTCATAAAACCTTGTGACATACCCAACACTAATGACATTCAACTGTCTGTGTTTCTTTGAAGTGCATTAAAGCACTGGATCCTCATTGCTACAGTTAGCATTGCTTCTCGAATGTTTCATGTTTTCTATTTTTAATCATTACTTTTTGGTATAATACAAATTCTTTACGAAATACACATTACCCACTCGTCTCTTTCTGTGTCTCCAGGGCCTGACCGGTCCAGTGGGCGATGCGGGTGTACCAGGACCTCAGGGACCCCCGGGACCACAAGGACACAGCGGACGCTCCATCATCGGACAACCAGTAAAACATAAACACACTCCTACCACGACCAGTACACCCCTGAGTCACCTCACTGGGAACTACTTTATATATATTATATATAGTCGACTGCTCTGTATATTTAATAATTAAACTAAATGTGTATTATTTGTACCTGCAGGGGGCGCCAGGAGAGAGAGGGCAGAAAGGTGAGGCCGGACAACAAGGCACACAGGTAACTTCACTCATCTCTGAATCAAGAGTCTGAATCCGTTCACTGGCGTAAACGCCTGTTGACGTGTCACACGTGTCACACGGAGACCGGCGGTTCGATCCCTGTGCTCATGTCTCTGACAGCAGAGTCAGATCTGAGGTCAGAGGTCAGAGCGTCACAATAACGAGCGCCCTCTGCTGTTTCAGGGAGTGGCTGGTCGAGCTGGAGCTACAGGCAGAGAAGGACCACCAGGACCCAGAGTGAGTCGCACAACATGAACACACAACATGAACACAACACCACACACACACACACACTCAGCTGCTGACTCCTCTGTAACACCATCTACAAATCAAACGACAGTGAAATCAAACAGGAACCAATGAAATCAGCATTTTAAATATCATGAGGTCAAATAAAGGATTTGTGCTGTGCTGCTTCACAGGGCCTCACAGGGAAAGACGGCCTGCAGGGCCGGGCCGGGCCCCCGGGCACCATCGTAAGTGACACCTAGAACATTTAAAGTCATGGAACTTAGATTTATTACGTCATCTCATAATTATTAGAATAAATTGAAATTATGAGATATAGATTTGCCTTGTCATCTCTTAATCTTGTCTTGTAATTATCTCATAATTTTGTTCCTGTATTATTTTATACTCTAGCAGAACTTGTTTATCTATTTTAATCCCTAATTGTCTTTGTGTGACTTCATATATTTATGTTTGTGTGTGTGCGTTCATGTTGGAGTGAGAGCTTCACGTGTGTCTCTGTCTCCTCAGGGGACGCCAGGCGCCCCGGGCGCTCCAGGAAACACCGGCGCTACAGGGAAACACGGCGAGCTGGGACCTCCGGTGAGTCTGTCGGCCAATCAGACGCCGGAGACAGTAGAGCTGCCTCGGCTCAGTCGTCTGTTCATGTGTTTGCCGTCACCTGACGAAAGCTGCTGGTTGAATATCCAGGAAGTGGTGTCAGTCAGACTTAACGGAGTCAGAGAGCGAGGGATTAACTGCTTCCTGTCCGGACTCGGGTCCGAGCCGCTAGCTCCATCATCGCTCGGAGGAAACAACTAATCCGGATTTCTATGTCCTTTATTCTTCTGTCAGGGTTTTGAAAATACACGCATCACATCCTGTTTTTTACAGATTCAGCAGTAATTCATTAAAACATACTTGATAATTGATAACTTGATAATGATAATTCTAAAATCCACATTCAAATGACTAAAAGAAGTCAAATGTGCCTCACGCCCTCTTTGTGCTTGTTTGTGTGAAGAGTCAAAAGTGACTTTATCCAGTTTGAGGTCAGATTTTTACACTTTTTACATCTTGGTGGTTTTTATTTGTGTATTTGAAGCAGATGAAGGATTCAAATACACAATTTGAATCCTTCATCTGTCGTCTGAATCGGAAGTTTTCAGAGAAACGAGCTGAGCAAACGTTAGCAGCAGCTCAGCCAATCAGAGACGAGTCAGAAACAAACAGACGTTCAACTCGCAGATAATGAAACCGTTCGCATCAGGAGGTTTTGTTCAAGTCGACAAAGCTGAAATCTTTGACAGTTTTATTTTGTATCTTTGATTCTGACAAAGACTCAGAAATCTTCACTGGAGCCTGAACTTAGTGGAGTGAGATGAAGGATGAGAACAAAGAACAGCATCAGGTTACTGAGCTCTCAGGTGTGGAGCAGCTCCTCGGGGGTTTGAAACATCACGTCCACATCTTCAGTGACTTCATGTTCGTTCCACAAGAATCAGCAGAAGACTGAAAGTTCAACGTTCACAGTCGTGAGAAGATAGAATCAAAGGTTCAGGATCAGCTGCAGAATCTTTCTGTTTTCATTCCTGCTCGACCTCAGGACCCTGAACCTCTTTGCTGCTCCAGACCTCCTCAGTCTGACTGGTTGTGTTTCTCCTGGTGACATCAACTCTTCTTTGTGTTGCAGGGTGCTGCCGGAGGCAAGGGAGAGAAAGGAGAACGGGTAAGTGTCTCCGTCCGTCAGGCAGAGGATTAAAGACTTAGAATGATCCGCTTGTTTCTCAGGACAGAACAAAGATCCTCAACCCAACCGGTTCAGGATCCAGAGCAACTCGTAATGAAATGACACAAACACCATCATCACTGGTTTTCTTTGGGAAACGTTCAGTTTACATCTGCAGATTTAAAACCATGTTGCAGTTGACATGATATTTAACAGCTTTCATCACGACGTGTTGGTCGCTGATGCAGCAGCTCACGCCTCAGTCACTGCTCCAGTCTGTGAAAGACTCTGGAGATACTGACCAATAGGATCTGTGTGTTCAGGGCGACCTGCAGTCGTCGGCGTCGGTCCAGGCCATCGCCCGGCAGGTGTGTGAGCAGCTGATCCAGAGTGAGTCACCGCAGCGTTTACTTCTCACACACGTTCGTTCAGGATCTGTCTGTTCACGTGTTCACCTCCCGCTCGGTTTCAGGCCACATGGCGAGATACAACTCCATCCTGAACCACGTGCCCAGTCCGCCAGTGTCCGTCCGCACCGTGCCAGGACCCCCTGGGGAGCCCGGGCGCCAGGGGACCCCGGGGACCCAGGGAGAGCAGGGGCCGTCGGGCAGACCCGGGTTCCCAGGACAGAACGGGCAGAACGGGCAGCCTGGAGAGAGAGGTAGGGCGGTCCAGACCCAGATCCACCAGGAGAGGGTTCACATGGAAGGAAGAGAAACCTGGAGTTTAAAGATCTGGATCTCATCTGTCTGACCCAGTTTACATTTCATCTCCATCTTAAGATTTTCTTCTTTCTCCCACGTTTTAAACAGGTCAAACAGGAGAGAAGGGGGAGAAGGGATCTTTAGGAGTCGGAGTCCAAGGCCCCCGAGGACCTGCCGGACCCCCAGGTAACTGAACTCCAGATCACTTGTACTCATTCATGTGGAGGAGAACAGATCGGACACTCTTCCTCCTCTTCCTCCTCCCAGGTGCTCAGGGTCAGGGCAGACAAGGGAACCAGGGTTCGTCAGGGCGACCCGGGAACCCTGGGGCCTCAGGTCGGCCGGGGGTCCCTGGTCCTGTCGGCCCCTCGGGACCCCCGGGGTACTGTGACCCCAACTCCTGTGTGGGCTACAACGTGGGAGGTACGTATACCTGAACTCTTCAGTTTGAACCATCGTGTCTAAAGTCTGTACACATCATGTTAGTTAATATCTAATTTAACTAGCTTGTTTATATTATATTTATAATAAATAAGCCGAACTGTATATTTGAGCATGAAGGTGAAACGTTGAATTCCTCTGATTCCTCTGAGTGAAACGTCTGCATGGGACTGAAATCCTCCGCCGAGTATCTGAAGCTGAAACAACCTGAAATACGATCACACACCTAGAAGCAGAATTCAGTTTTAATGACAGCAGCCGTGTGTGTGTGTCTGTGTGCGACTGTGTGTGTGTGTCTGTCTGTCTGTGTCTGTGTGTGTGTCGTGTGTGTGTGTGTCCTGTGACACGTTGACATCGAAGCTTCATCATCATCTCTGAAGTCGTCTTAAAGGTTCACTGAACCCAAATCATTGATCATTCATGATTTACACAGATTCTAAATATCAGTTCTAACGTCCATTCATCTGAAATGAGTCAAAACTAAAAACAGAAATTGTCTTTAAGCAAAACTATGTGACTGAGCAACAGCGCCCTCTGCAGCCTAGTGTGGAAACAGCACACTGATGTCCTCTGGTAGTTTGAAGGAAATCAATTCAATCAGATTCACTTTGAAACAGTGAACTGAATTCTGCTTCTCAACACAACGAGTGTGTGTTTGTGTTTGTGACGCCGCTCGGGGGGGTTTTCTCTTACAGTTATCGCTCATTAAAACTACAGCGTCACTCATTTCTAATCACATCACCTCAGAGATATCAGTCCACATACTGTAAATATCACAACACAACTCAAATCCTCTCCAGAGGTTTTACAGCTTCACAGGATTTACCACAAACATCAGTCAACAAAGAATCCTACATTTATTCATTTCATTCTCAAAGTGATATTTCTAAAAGAAAACCCTCAGCGAGTCGTCTGGTGAAAGCATGACTGTGTTCATATTTACTGTTTGTTGAGGTCAAAGGTCACAGCGCGGGCTACACCGTGCAGTGCAGCTCGCGGCCTGCAGGCGGCGTCATGTGAGGAACGTCTGCATGACTTCCAGACTGTGTGATGTGGTCTCACTGGTGGAACTGGACTCTGACGTCTCCTCACTTCTTCTTCTAGATTACGATCATCCGGTTCCTCTTTTCCCAAACAAGCTTCACTGACTCAGTGTTAAAGTTTAATCTCTTTTGTCTGCAAACTGCACGCTGCTCTAACCCCAGAGAACTTTACTTTGAAAGATTTCACTTGAAAACATTAAATCAGCTAAAACAGTTTGAATATGAGTTAACAGATAACAAGTCTAATGCTGTCCTGGCAGAACATAAAGACATTCACACCAAGATTCTCTCATTTAACTCATTGTTGCTTATTCTTACTTTGAAATTGAAAAACTTTTGTTTTGGTAACCGTTGGTAACATATGCTAATCATCTGCAACCCTTAGTAACTCCTGGTAACCCTTTTTAACGCTTAGTAACCCTTGGTAACTCCTGGTAACCCTTGGTAACCCCTTGTTACCCATGGTAACTCCTGGTAACCCTTGGTAACGCTGGGTAACCCTTGGTAACGCTGGGTAACCCCTGGTAACCCCTTGGTAACGCTTGGTAACCCCTGGTAACCCCTGGTAACCCCTTGTAACCCATGGTAACTCCTGGTAACCCTTGGTAACGCTTGGTAACCCCTGGTAACCCCTGGTAACCCCTTGTAACCCATGGTAACTCCTGGTAACCCTTGGTAACGCTTGGTAACCCCTGGTAACCCCTGGTAACGCCTGGTAACCCCTGGTAACCCCTTGGTAACGCCTGGTAACCCCTGGTAACCCTTGGTAACCCCTGGTAACCCCTTGGTAACGCCTGGTGATGCTTGGTAACCCCTGGTAACCCTTGGTAACCCCTGGTAACCCTTGGTAACCCCTTGTAACCCATGGTAACTCCTGGTAACCCTTGGTAACCCCTGGTAACCCCTGGTAACCCTTGTCCTTCTGTGTCTCTTGCTCCTTTCTTCTTGCCCCGCCCCTTTCCTCCTGTCTCGCTAACCCAATCCAAATCCAAACCAACGCCTCAACATTGCTTCCTGTGGTGGCGGGTCGGCCATCTTTGTTGTGGGCGCTCACTGACTGTCTGCCTGTCTGGCCGCTGCGCCGCCGCCTCGCCGCTCGCTGCTCGCCGCTCGCTGCTCGCCACGCAGAGGCTGAGGATGACTCTCACGGCGCCGCTGTCCCCGCAGTGCAACTGCCGTCCGATGTTTTCCAGAACTACGGCGAGGCGGATGAGGACGACCCGTACCGCTACTACCAGCCCAACTACCCCGCCCCCCGGCCCGTGTCACCTGACGACCCGGCGTTCGGACAGGACGACATCGAGCTGACGTCGCCCGGCGTCCGGCGCAGCGCACGCAGCCTGGAGGGGGAGGAGCCAAGGCTGGGGCCCAAGAGGAGGCTAAAGAGGGGAGGGACTAACTAGCTGAGAGGAGGTGATTGGAGGACAGAGGGCCACCAGCTGTTTCTGATTGGACGGTTTGGAGCCTCATGGACTAATCAACAAGTGCCTGAAGGGGGGGGTTTGATACGGACATCGGGGGGGTGTGGGGGGGGGGGGACGTGTCTCCATGGAAACAGCATCGACTGATTCTGTCTTCACATCCAAAGTTTCTAAAACAAAACGTCTAAAAGTAGCAGCTGGTTTCTGACCTGTTGGTTAAGTGCCTCGTCATTGTCGTCCGGGATCTACACTGATGATTGTGTTGTGTTGTGTTGTGTTGTGTTAATTCAGCGCAACACAACAACAGACCGACACTCGTCATGTTTGTGTCTGTTTGAGTTTTGTGTCGGCAGACGTCAGGTTCAACTTCACTCTCGATTAAACACAAACTAAGTTCAACAAATACAATTTTCTGATTTGATCGACACACACTTCACTGAATCTCAGTCGCGCTAACAGCTAACGTTGCTAACTTTAAAATAAAAAGCTTTAGACACAAAGTTATGTGTCAACAATATTTATAACAAAGTAAAAGTTGATGTTTTCGTGACAAACACTTTCTGCTGTTTGATTTTCATGTTTTACACAAAGACTCTAAACAAAGATGGACGACAGGTGAAGCAGAGTCCGATGTTAAACTCTTCTCCTCCATGTTGGTGGATGGGACATGAAATAAGATGGTTTCTGTCATTTCAGGTCGTTCTGATCTCACTGATGTTTGTTAAAGATATAAAAACAGACTGAGACGTCATGATTGACAGCTGAGACTGACTCAGGATTGGTCGAGCAGGTGTGTGGGCGGGGCCAAGTCAGCGCTCGGACACGTGGGAGGAAGTGGAAACGTGTCGTCCAACTTTATTTACAGTCAATGTTTGTGACAAAGATCCAAAAAATATCAAAGATCTGTTATAAAAACCAAGACTTAAAAATCTGAGTTTCTTTTACGTCTTTTTTTAGTTGTTATGGTTCCAACGTTTGCAGCTCGTTAGAAAACAGTAAAAACTGTTATTTATGTCATTTATTTTGCATGGTTTGGTTTGATCTCTTTTTCCTGTGATGTTTGAGTTTCCTTTAGTTTCCCGGAGCCACAGACACATTTTACTGTTTGCTATAAAACCATTTTATGTCCGTCGTGTGCAGTTATTGTCGCAGTGTGTCGCTCACGCTGGTGTCGCTCTGTTCCTGAGAGGAACCGAGTTGTAAAGACAAACGCTAACAGCTCAACATGAGAGTTATTATCATATTTCTTTGTAAAAGTGTTTCTGTCGTTTCTGGATGTTGAACCAGCCGAGGCCGCTTCCCTCTGCGTCTGGATTCTGTTTTCCTATCTTTGGATTTTGTCACGTTCATCATGAAGCTTTGATTCCATTCGAGCCTCCATCTGTCCCGGTCTCGATTATTAATTTTTCATATTTTATGCAGAAAGCAGAGACGTAGACATTGTGCTCTGGTGGAAGCTGAAAGTCTTCAGTTGCATTTATTCCTTTGATCTGTTGCATTTGTGTCTCTGCCGGAGACCAGTTGTATGAGCAGGTCCAGTTGTTTGGACAAAGCTGCGCCGCATTTATTTACTTCTTGAAATGTGTTTTTACTTTTTATAATTTTGTCTGGACTCCAGCTCCGTGAGGCCGTCGGGTCCGAGAGGAAAAGCTTCTTTCTAATATAAAATCAAGGAAGCAATTCACTTTTTACTTGGTATTGATTTTCTCAGAACAATAAAACTGAAGTACAACCGTGGCCACTGTTTGTGTGTTTGTGTATTTGTGTGAGTGTGTGTGTCCTTCACATTCAGAGCGACACAAGTCGGGGAATTTGTACTTGACTCTACTTTCAGGACATGTGACAGAGATAGTGACCTTTGACCTTGACACTTTTGATCGACAACTGCAGATGAGAGCTCCTCCTTGTTGACAGTGACTTACTGCTGCCCCCGTGTGGTGAAGGGCTGAACAACAGACGTCAGACTTCTTTTTTTTGAGAGGCCGAAGATGTTTAGTTTGTTTTGAACAGTTTATTAAAATAAAATACAATTGTACAAACAAATCCACAGAGCGAACGTAACCATGAGCCATGTGTGATGTTCATGACCACAGGGAAATCTTCTGTCATGTGACACGTGTGCGTCACATGATCATTAAGAGCAAATCGAATCCTGACTGAAGATCATAAAGAGCTGGGTCATGTGACACGAGACGAGAGACGAGAGTTCAACACGTTGAGAAGAAGGAAACGAAAAACTTCCAAACAGAAAAGAAGCAAATTCATACAAACAAAACATCATTAAAAAGAAAAGGATGAAGAAACATAAGAAAAGCATTTATTGATGGAAACGCCTTTTTCTCTTTTCTCTTCAGACACAAACTTTACATGTTTTAAACAACTTTCAAATGAACTGAGGATTAATGTTAATTAATGTGCGTGTGTGTGTGTGTGTGTCACACTGCGAGGTGTTTTGTTGTTTTAGTTCCCATGTTGTTTATATGTGCGTATTGTTGCGCCACACCACAAGGGGGCAGGGTCATCTTAAAATGGCTCTTACACAATTAGAGCTACAATTAAATCACAAACTATATTTTCTTACAGCACAAATAATACACAATCACTTACAACATTCTGGCAACGTAGGAATGACAAGGAAAAAACTGACAGTTTGTGTGTCAAGAACTTGTTAGGAATCTAATCAGCAGCGCAGCATCGGGCCCGTTATTCACTGAGTGTGTTTGTGTGTTTGTGTGTTTGTTTTGTATCCAATTGAAACCAAACTTAACTTAACGATGATTGAGACCCTTTGGCTTCTGTAGTTGAGCTGATGTCCATCTTTATTTCTTGGCTGGAATATGTGAGAACCAACATGTCAGAGTGAGAAGCTCAGGACCTTCCTGGTGATTGGAGCCGGAGCAGGTGAATCTCTGCAGCAGAGAGAAGGTCGTGTGACCTCCTGCTGCTCCTCCTCCTCCTGACCTCCTGCTGCTCCTCCTCCACCTGACCTCCTGCTGAGATGTTTCTGTGTGAAAGACGAACTCAGCAGGAGGTCTGGACCCAGGTCTCCGGCCTTCAGCTTGTGGCTTCCAGCGAGCTTCATGCTGGGAGGTGTGGGCCCCAGAAGGATCCTCCTGGTGGATGGAATACCCTGTGGGATGTGGGCTGCTGCCCCCTGCTGGTGAACAGTTCATCTCTTCTCCAGGTGCAGGTTAGTTCCATGTTGGTTCCAGCTCTGAACTCAGACCAGTGAGCAGAGAGAATAAAAGCTGCTGAGTCACTGCGGCTGATCAGCAGCTTCCTGTCAGTGGATTGATTCTGTGTTGGTGCTGTGAACCTTCCTCACTCAGCGTCTGGACTCAAACCTCCAGACTCTCACGTCTCGGGTTCATTATGTTTGAATCACAAGTGATTCCTCAGGATTGTGTCTTTAAAACATACAGTTCTTATAGCACAGTGAATATCTGAGTGTCTGTAAACTGCAGCCACTGTGTCAAACCTCCGAGCTGAAAACTCCTTTTACTTCTATGAGCAATTTGAAGGTTTACATCACTTTTATTTTGACTTTTACGACCTTGAAGTGAGAGAAACCTGCTAAAAGCCTTGTTGTGTTTCTGATGTCCTTTGTTTAATTGTCACTCTTTTGACTGATACAGGATTTCTTGGACTAAGGTGAAATGCAAATCCTCTCCCAGGATGTGTCACGCATTTTCCTGGACTGAAAAATTCAAATGATGCTGGCTGATGATTAGAAATGATTAAAAACACAATGAGGTGTTTCCTGTGGTTGGATTCAGCTCTGGGTCACGGAAGCTTTTCTCAGTTCACTGTGAGACAACAGAGACACACAAACAACAAGAAAGAGACAAAACAAACACAACGAGACACAAGACGAATCCCAAATAGAGATGCAGAATGAGCACAAAGACACAAAAACTACAATGAAGATGCAAAACATGACAAAAATATGCAAAACAACCAAACAAACAGAAAGAGACGACAACAGGTGTGTGTCTGCAGTGTTTGAGTGTGTGTCCTTGCCTCAGTGTGGGAGGTTTGTGAGTCTGTGTGTTGTGCACTGACGTCCAGTTGTGAGGCAGAATTCAAACAAACTTTCCTTTTCACCTTCCTGGTGTTTCTGTCACAACCTTCGTTTCCTCCGGAGCTTTTTTTCTGCTCAGATTTGTGACTCTGACGCCTCTGGATTATTATTTTAAAGACTATTTTAAGCCTTGAGTGAATCAGTTTTTAACTTTTGTTGCTAAGCAATGTTGGCCAAAACTCTGCCTATTGGCTGGAGCTGGCACTTTTGCCTGGCAACATTACCTGATTGTGTATTCTGGAGACACTGGCAACAAGCGCTTCCAGTTGCAAAAAAAAAACTCTTCTGCCAAGATGGATCTGGCTGTGGCGTCGATCTCACTGTGAAGGGCCGGTGTTCTCTTTACCGACGGGTCCCTGAACGCATCAGATCTGAGATGAAAGACTGGGTGTGGTCATATTAGAATTAACGAGTTTACTCACTGAGCAGCTTCTCCAGTGAATCAACTCTCACTGCAGCTCGATGCAGACGTCTGGGTCAGAGCAGGAAAAGCTGCTGCTGCAGAACCAGGGTGCAAGTACCAGATCTGACCTGTAGGGGGGGTGGGGGTGGGGGGTGGCGCGTCAGGATGTGATGCATCTGCTGCAGAGGATGTGAAAGCACCTGCAGAGCCGCCTGTTAGTCCAACGATTCCCATGGTTCATCCACAAACACATGGAAATGACAGCGTTCCCTTCCTGAGCAATAAATGCTGAGTCACCAAAAGGTGGTCGAATGACAGCATTGATTTAAAAAATCATTAAACTCGTGGATTTACTGAAGAGAAGTTTCATATAAACACAATGTTTGAGTCCCAGCGTTGCACCGGAGCAGGAAACCACATCACAAGCAACTCAATGTGTTCTACAGACGAAATGTAAAATACAAAAAGAAGTATTTGAGACTAAAACATTTTGTTTCTTATCTTGTGTTTCTGTTTTTATTCTTTCTACCTCAATATTTTTTATTTTATTCTATTGTATTTTATTGTATTCAAATATACCGGCTGCTATGACGACTTAATTTCCCTTCGGGGATGAATAAAGTAATCTATCTATCTATCTATCTATCTATCTATCTATCTATCTATCTATCTATCTATCTATCTATCTATCTATCTATCTATCTATCTATCTATCTATCTATCTATCTATCTATCTATCTATCTATCTCTCTATCTATCTATCCATCTATCCATCTATCTATCTATCTATCTATCTATCTATCTATCTATCTATCCATCAATCTATCTATCTATCTATCTATCTATCCATCTATCCATCTATCTATCTATCTATCTATCTATCTATCTATCTATCTATCTATCTATCTATCTATTTATCTATCTATCTATCTATCTATCTATCTATCTATCTATCTATCTATCTATCTATCTATCTATGTATCTATCTATCTATCTATCTATCTATCTATCTATCTATCTATCTATCTATCTATCTAAATGTAATAACAAAACCCATAAAATACTAAAACAATTCTTAAATACTCTTATTAAAATCAATTTAAACAAACACATCGACAACAATACGTTTGAATTGCACAGTAAACGTTCCTGTTAGGACTGATGGTAGCGGTGGCAGAGGTTAAAGGTCACAGAGGTCACAGAGGTCACCGCTCTGACTGAATCATAAAGAATCTGTGTCCTTCAGGGTGCAGCGCCGCGTTTCTCCTGTAGATGTCGCTCTCTGACTCCGCAAAACAAGGAATACAGTGAACCAGTGATGCACATGAAGGAAACTGTAGCATGGATAGAACATGATTATTATACACAGATGATAAGATAAGATAAGTTAAGATAAGATAAGATGAGATGAGATTGTCTTTATTAATTCAGATGTATTGTGTTGCAGCAACAAAGAGGAAACAGAGCAGCTCCTCTCTGCTCCTCTCTGCTCCTCTGTGCTCCTCTCTGCTCCTCCCTGCTCCTCTCTGTTCCTCTGTGCTCCTCCCTGCTCCTCACTGCTCCTCTCTGCTCCTCTCTGCTCCTCCCTGCTCCTCTCTGCTCCTCTCTGCTCCTCTCTTCTCCTCACTGCTCCTCTCTGCTCCTCTCTGCTCCTCCCTGCTCCTCTCTGCTCCTCTCTTCTCCTCACTGCTCCTCCCTGCTCCTCTCTGCTCCTCCCTGCTCCTCTCTGTTCCTCTGTGCTCCTCCCTGCTCCTCTCTGCTCCTCTCTGCTCCTCCCTGCTCCTCCCTGCTCCTCACTGTTCCTCCCTGCTCCTCTCTGAACCTCTCTGCTCCTCTCTGCTCCTCTCTGCTCCTCTCTCTTCCTCACTGCTCCTCTTTGCTCCTCTCTGCTCCTCTCTGCTCCTCTCTCTTCCTCTCTGCTCCTCACTGCTCCTCTCTGCTCCTCTCTGAACCTCTCTGCTCCTCACTGCTCCTCCCTGCTCCTCTCTGCTCCTCCCTGCTCCTCTCTGCTCCTCACTGCTCCTCACTGCTCCTCTCTGCTCCTCTCTTCTCCTCTCTGCTCCTCTCTGCTCCTCCCTGCTCCTCACTGCTCCTCTCTGCTCCTCCCTGCTCCTCTCTGCTCCTCCCTGCTCCTCTCTGCTCCTCCCTGCTCCTCTCTGCTCCTCTCTGAACCTCTCTGCTCCTCTCTGCTCCTCCCTGCTCCTCTCTGCTCCTCACTGCTCCTCTCTGCTCCTATCTGCTCCTCTCTGCAGAAAATGATTGTTGTGCATCAAACAGGTGATTTAAGTGAATTAAAACATGATTCAGGGTCAAATCATAAACATCCAGGATGTGTGAATACTGGTGGAGGAGCAGTGAGGAGCTGATGGGCTCCTCTGCAGCAGGAGCAGCAGGAGAAGAAGAAGGAGCAGGAGAAGCAGGAGAAGAAGAAGCAGAAGAAGCAGGAGAAGCAGGAGAAGCAGGAGAAGCAGGAGAAGAAGAAGCAGGAGAAGCAGGAGCAGCAGGAGAAGAAGCAGGAGCAGGAGAAGAAGCAGGAGCAGCAGGAGAAGCAGGAGAAGAAGCAGGAGCAGCAGGAGCAGAAGAAGCAGGAGAAGAAGCAGGAGCAGCAGGAGCAGCAGGAGAAGCAGGAGAAGAAGCAGGAGAAGGAGAAGAAGCAGAAGCAGGAGAAGAAGCAGGAGAAGAAGCAGGAGCAGCAGGAGAAGCAGGAGAAGAAGCAGGAGCAGCAGGAGAAGCAGGAGAAGAAGAAGCAGGAGAAGCAGGAGCAGAAGAAGCAGGAGAAGAAGCAGGAGCAGCAGGAGCAGAAGAAGCAGGAGAAGAAGCAGGAGAAGAAGAAGCAGGAGAAGAAGAAGCAGGAGAAGAAGCAGGAGCAGCAGGAGAAGAAGAAGCAGGAGAAGAAGGAGAAGCAGGAGAAGCAGGAGCAGAAGGAGAAGAAGCAGGAGTAGAAGAAGCAGGAGAAGAAGAAGCAGGAGAAGAAGAAGCAGCAGGAGAAGAAGAAGCAGCAGGAGAAGCAGCAGGAGCAGAAGCAGAGGAGCAACAGGAGCAACAGGAGAAGAAGCAGGAGCAGAAGGAGAAGAAGCAGGAGTAGAAGCAGCAGGAGAAGAAGAAGCAGGAGAAGAAGAAGCAGCAGGAGAAGAAGAAGCAAAAGGAGCATCAGGTAAAGTGGAGAAAGTGTTGATAACGTGTGGTGCAGGAGCTCCGGGGGCTGAGCTGCAGGAGGGAGTGTCCCGGGGGGGCTCCGGGGACCAGGGGGGCTGCAGCCTGCCCCGGAGCCCCCCGAGCCCCCCCGGTGCAGGCTGCAGCCCCCCTGGTCCCCGGAGCCCCTGGTCCTCCACCGTCCCCCTTGTGCAGCTCCGCGCGTCACCGGGACTCGAGCGTAGATCTGATCCTATGCAAATGCTTCTGACGTATGGGATCATGTGGTCTCCCCCCCCCCCCCCCCCCCCCCCTATGAGAGCAGGTTCCTCCGGCTGGAGGTTCCGAGGCTGCACTCCTCCTCTCCGTGCCCGCGCCAAGCCGCTCCGGACCGGGGACCGACCTGCCCACCGCCCGCCGCCCGGAGCTCCGGAGCCCGCTGCCAGGTAGGACCCGGGGAACTCCCGCTGTGCTGAGCTCCATGGAGCCGCTGAGTGCCCGCCCGGTGGAGCGAGCTCCGCGGGTCGGCAGCTGCTGCTAGCCGCCGGGGCTCCGAGCCTCCATCCCGGCCGCTCCGCCCGGGACCCACCGGGGGAACCACCGCCCGGAGCCGGGTGTCTGTCCGGGAACTTCCCCGGCAGCGTGGCGGCTCTGCCGGCGGGTTTCTGGGGGTAGTTGTCAGCCTGGTGGATGTCATCCGGGTCGGGCTGGTTCCTGGTCGTCAACTTTCGCTTCTCCAGCTCCTCCAGCCCGGGTGGGAGTGCACAACCTGCCGGGCGGAGCGAGCCGCTAGCCCCGCTAGCCCGCTGCTGAGGGACCGGGCTTTAGCTTCAGCCTTCCCCGGCTCCAGCGGCGCGGAACGCGGCTGCACGTTGTGCTTCGTGCCGGGGGAACAAGCTTGTTGCGGCCGGCTCCCTCTCCTCCGTCTGCCCCGCTCCGAGTTGCCGGGAGGCGGTGCTCGCAGCCCGGGGACCGTGGTGTTGTTGCCGCGGTGCGTGCGGTTCAACCGGGGCTAGCTAGCAGCCAGACAGCCCGGGTCAGCCGAGGACAAGCGGCTGCTCGCAGACACGCTGCCCGCTGACAGAGCCTCTCCTCCCGGCTGCTAGCAGAGAGACAGCCCGGGTCATCCGAGGTGAAGTCAGCGGCTGTCCGCAGACTCAATGCCCGTTAACCGAGCCTCTCCGCCCGGCTGCTGGCTGACACGCTGCCCGCTGACAGAGCCTCTCCTCCGGGGCCAGCTAGCAGAGACACAGCCCGGGTCAGCCGAGGACAAGCGGGTCCTCTCAGACTCGCTGCCCGCTGACAGAGCCTCTCCTCCGGCTGCTCTCCCTCCTGCCTCCCCCCTGGTTCACCGCTTTCCCCGGGGTGTCTGCACCGTTACAGCCGCTTTTTGATCAGTTTTCCGGGACAGAACCGGTCCCGTGTCCCCCGGTTGGACTCTGACAGTTTAACGGTTTCATGTGAGTCGGTTACAGACTCTAAAGGAACCAGTTCAGCTGCTGGTTCTGCTGGTTCTGCTGACTGGTTCCAGTCAGTGTGGAACTGGTTCATATTGGAACACACTCAGTTCTTAACACACAGATATAAATACACTTTTCACTTTCTCCACTTGTGTAATTCTGCAGATTATCTATTAAAAAGCTGATGTAGTTTAAACTGGTTTCACTGGGAACTGACTCACTTTGTCCTGAAGTGGAAACAGCAGTTTATTGGTTTTTAATAAGATAAATAACTCGTGTGGTTTTTGAAGGTGAGTTTGTTGAGACATGTTAATGAACCAGTTTCACTGCTGGTTGTGTTGGTTTGGCTCAGACTGGTTGTCTGGTGAACACACATTGAACTGGTGCCAGTTATTGTTAAACTGGTTTTTTTATTATGGTTCATATGGAAACAGTTTGTTCAGTGTTGTATAAAAACCAGTTTATGTGCGATCAGCGTTATCAGTATTAGAATAAAGAATATACTCTGTTTAATCAGTCGTATAATCTGGGTGTGTGTCTGTTTAAAACCAGTGTAGGTTGAACTGGTTTGGATTAGATTGTGTGTTTTGTTCAGGTGTGTTGTTTGCATCTACGAGTGGAATTTAATGTAATATTATATATTTTAAATTCCTTTCCGGTGACTTTCCCTTCTTCTCCAAGTTCCTCCAGTTCCTCTTCCCAGTCGTCCTTACATAAAGATCAAAATACACTTTTCTGTTTAATCAGTCGTATAATCTGGGTGTGTGTCTGTTTAAAACCAGTGTAGGTTGAACTGGTTTGGATCAGACAGATTGTGTGTTTTGTTCAGGTGTGTTGTTTGCGTCCACCAGTAGAATTTAATGTAATATTACATATTATATATTATATTATATATTATAAACTCCTTTCCGGTGACTTGTCCCTTCTTCTCCAAGTTCATCCAGTTCCTCTTCCCAGTCCTCCTTACATAAAGATCATGAATAATTAGGTGTGCCTTGCCAGCCGTGGGGGGGGGGGGACGTACACACAGAGACAGACACGCTCGACCTGTGACTTCATGATGATGAAGATGATGAAGATGAGGAAGATGATGAAGATGAGAGTGAGGGTCTGTGGCTGAGGAGGACGAGCAGGAGGAAGGTCTCTGAACAGGTGTGTCCTGGCTCTGGGATCATTGGACAGGCTCAGATTTGGCTGCACCTTCTCCTCCTCTTCCTCCTCTTCCTCTTCCTCTTCCTCCTCCTCCTCCTCTTCCTCCTCCTCTTCCTCTTCCTCCTCCTCCTCCTCCTCCTCCTCCTCTTCCTCCTCCTCCTCCTCTTCCTCCTCTTCCTCCTCTGTTCTATACTGCCCGGTGACAGTGTGAACATCCACCTCCTCCCGGCTGCTGCACTGTACGTTCAAAGTGTGTCAGGTTTTTTAATATCATCTCCCTCTTGCGTGTTCTGGTTTCTAATCACATTTCCTTTCCCATTGACCGACTTTTTTTTTGTGTGTGTCTCATATTTGTGTTGCCATTGTGTTGCTGCTGTGTCAGGATGTTTAATCCTATGATATGGATGCAGGGATCAGTCAGTCATGCTGCCAGTCTCCAGCTCGCTCGCTCTGTGGCTGCTGTTTATTTGTCACAAACGCCGACACACACACAGACACACTCACACACACTCACACACACACACACACACACACTCTCCCTTCCTCGCTCGGTGACTTCTCTCCACACACACACACTCACACTTTCTCTGGCTTTTCCTCTTCCTGCTCTGACACACACTCGTGTTGCCGGGTTCCAAGGAAATGCAGCTGTGATTTGCTGTTGCCACCTGACCTTTCAGCCCAATACACACACACACACACACACACACACACACACACACACACACACAGACACACACCCAGGCTCCTGCAGTAGTAAGCTTTTCACCCTTTAGATTCTGCACATCGTTGGTTTTTTATCCCTGAAAATTGCAGAACGACACATGTTTTTTTTTTCTTTTTGGCATTTTCGAAATAGACCCGTTGTGCGTTTGTGTTGCTGTCGATGGTTTTCAGTCATGACGGTTTATGAAAGCTATACGAGCCAGAACACACACACACACTGACACACACACACACACACAGAGCAGGATATGCAACACCTCACATCACACACACTCTTTGTTGCTCTATCAAACTGATATTTATTTCACGCACATGCAGAACGCCTGCATGACAGCTGCATCTTGTGCACCAGATACACACACACACACAGGCTTTGTGTGTGTGTGTGTGTGTCTGTGTGTGTTTGGGAAACAACAAGCCTGTCAGGTTGTGCGCGAGTGAATGAAGTGGCAGTGATTGTGTGTGTGTTCGTGTGTGTGTTAAATCAGTGGGGAGTATAGGCTGCTCAGAAACTGTGTGTGAGCTTGTCAGTGTCCACCCTCACACACACACACACACACACACACACACACACACACACACACACACACACACACACACAACAAGCTCTTATTTCCGTGTTCAGTCTGATCGTCTGTTTTCTTGCTTCTCGACGTCTGTTTATAAGATTTGATCTTTTCATCTTTCCACTTACAGCAAACTGCATTAAACACTGAAACCTCTATGAAGGTTAGTGCACGTGTGTGTTCTTCACTTCATGTGAACTTGTGGTTAGTTTCTCAGTTTATTGTCATTTCACAACTACGAGTTTATTATCAGCGAAAACAGAGAATTCACCCAGAAAAAAGACAAATTCCTAAAATATTCGAAAAATCCTTCTAAAGAATTATAGATCTAACAGACCCATCTCTCACATGGAGGAAGGTTGACGACCTGAACTGAGTCATCTCGGCAGTTTGGCTTCACTTTGGATTGTGTTACATTGTCAAATGTTCTGTCCCATGTGTTGTTGTGCGTTTTTAAGAAATCTGAAATCCAGCTGCTCCTTGAATCAGTGATTGAATCTCCAGCTGATGTTTGAATCAGATTTCACAGAAGCTTCAGAACAGATCCACAGAACAGATCCACAGAACACTCGTGTGACGGAGGAACAAGCGTCAAAGAAGATCCAGGATTTTATCTGTTTTGCATTTAGACGCTTTTCTGACATTTTCACTGATTTCTCAGAGAATAATTCACGGATCTTGGTGAAAAAGAAATCGTTCATATTGAGGGAACTGATGTTTGTGTGATTTGGTGAAGCCTGATTGAATTCACTGATGTTCTGGCTGTTTTTCTTTTTTCACGTTCTCAAACTCAAAGCTCCGATCACTTTTAGATTTTCGTAGAAGATTATCAAAGATTCGGAGGACTTGACCCGAGAGCTGCTCAAGATCCGAGTTTGATTCGAACATTTTAAACACGCGTCAGAAAGTAAATCGTTTGAAAGCTCGTTTTCATTTACAGCTTTGTAATTCTCCTTTTTTTTTTTTACTCCATATTTAGACAGAAACAGAAACCGTCTCCGAGCCCAGGCGGTGGAAACACTGATCGTTAATTCATCTGCGTCTCTCGTCTGTTTTACATCTGTTCTTCTTATCGGTGAAGTCGAGGATCATCTCCATCAGGCCAGAGCAGCCGATTGTGATCAGCAGCGGATTTATTTCGAGCATCTCTATCGATGTGGTTTCACAGCGTCTGAATCTGATGCGTCTCCTTCTGTGAGATGAGATTTAATTACTCCTGTTGTATCATTAATCCTTCTCACTCTGTTCCTGTGGAATGGAAACGTTCATCTATCCTGCTGAAAACCATCGATCTCCTACGACAACAGGATTATTAATCGTGATAGAAATGGAGTCGGAGTGAGTTTGTTTCCTCGGTGCCAAGAATAACTGAGGGAGAATCTGAACACTTGTAATTGTTTGAAATGTTTGTCGGGTGGAAGCCAGATTTCAGGATATTGAACACTCGCACAAAACAGCAGCTTCGGTCCAGAAACGTCAGCGTGAACTTTTGCTCCTGAAAATCAAAACTGAGCCGCAGCGACAGGAAGAATCAAATCCAGGAGAAATGCAAATGAGTTATTTTAAAACGAGTTGCGGCGACTTGTCATCCCAGAGCTCGGTAAAGAAATTAATATTAATGTTTCACGGAAAATAAAGCGCTGGGACTTGAGTCGTGTGCAGGAGGCGCGGCACAGGAAGCCGGTTTGTCTCTTCACATCATGAAGCGTCTGAAACCAGATCTGAGAAATACCTCCACTGGTTTGTTTCATATCTGCAACTGTTGTTTCCTCTGCGGGATAATAAATCAGTTTAACATCTGGAGGTCGGCCCCGCCCACACCAGTGGCGAGGGCGAGCGGGCTGAAACGCCTCAGTGGGAGGTCAGGTGATGTCAGATGTGGTGGAGATGAATATTTATGATATTAAATCTAACGTACATGTAGCCTGTGTTTGAGCCATGATGGATTTATTAATCTATTGATCGTCTCATTCAAGGGGGACGTGAACTCAAAACCTGTTTTAGTGCTGAAATAATCAAATTTACATTCATTAATTTAAATTACACATTTGGTTTGTTATTAAAACACAGAAATCTTTGGGGAATTATGAAATGATGTGGATTCAAATGTGGTTCAACTCCTACTCACAAATATTTTTAATTTAGGGCAAATTCATTTGTATTTAATCAGATTGTAGAGAAGCACCTGTGTCACAAGTCACATGTTACTGAGAAGTAATGGACTTGTTGTTGTGGTGGAGCAGTGAAGGATGATGGGAGTTGTAGTCTTCTTCCTTCAGAGGCTTCTATCTGGAGCTGAATTCTCCTGTCTGGATTCAAACTACAGATTTCTGCAGGTGTGAAAACTGGACTTACAGCTCTGCTTGATTTGAGATAATTCGATGTAAAACAGTTTGATATTATAGATTTTTAACGATGCATCGTCGGCATATTGAATGATTTAAAAAACGATTCTAAGCTACAGATATAAAATAATAGGTAAAAAACCAGGTTGTTAAATATTATACGTTTAACAAAGAAAAACATCTTCTCCAGGAAACTGCAGGAGAAATCAAACAATCTCTTTTATTAAAATCTGCCAAGTGTCATTTTGACATAAGTTACTTCTTTAAAAATTGGTTCTGTTTCATGCCGTCAATCATCCGGTGAAAGGAGGTGCCACTATTTTTGGGCGTCTAGCTTTAGAGAGAAATACTTCAAAAGTTGTGTGTGTGTGTGTGTGTGTGTGTGTGTGTGTTTTATCACTGCGAACATTATTTAGATTTCTGTTTTCTTAAATCTCTAAGAAAGTCATTTTTATTCATGACGAGAGAGAAGAATTCTTATTTCCTCATTAGAAGCTGCAGCGTGTGTTTCTCAATTACTCAACACATGAGTGACCAGCGGCTCATCAGGTACCCCCCCCCCCATGTCTGGATGGGTAATTTGAACTGTGTTTCAAACCCTCATTTATCCAGAAGGAGCACCCCCCCCCCCCCTCCTCTTTTCCATCAGTGTCCTCATTGAAATTCATGCGTTTCCTCACGTTCACACCTGGGGGCCGTCCCCCGGTTACCCCCCCGCTCATCACACTCTCCTCTGTGGGGGGGACGCCGCCTTGCCCAAGAGAACCGCGGCACTATGTGCTGATCCCCCCCCCCCCAGCTGGTCCGCCTCCTCCAGACGAGAGGCCGTGTGTGGTTGGGTTTGACGGCAGCTGAAGCAAAGTGAGGAAATCAAACTCCCGGTTCACCAGGAGCTCCAGAGATCTGTCATATTCAAACTGTCTCTTAAATATCATTTTTATTTAGTCTGTCGGGTTTTTATTTTATTTTATTTTCCAGAATTTACAAACCACTCTTATTGTTTTCAGACCAAAAAGTACAACAACTGATTTTTTTGAAAATCTCCATTTATCTGCGTCTCCTTCGCCCGGTGATACCACAAAGCATTGTGGGTAAAGTGGACATTTTGTGTACTTTTTAATGATCCAGATGTGAAGTTGATCTGAATCGTCCTCATCGGGGGGGACGGGGGGGGGGGGGGACAGGGAGCAGTTTGTGCTGAGACACTAAATCGATTGGAAGATAGTTAATAATCTAATAATCTTTGACGTCATAAAGGAAAGATTCTCTCGTCTCTGGTTTGTGTCTCAATCAGTTGATAAAGTTTCAGATTCAGATTAGTTAAAAAATGAACGATTTGTTTCTGTTTTCTGGGGAAATAAGTGACGTATAAATTCTTTATGAATTTTTTATATTATATGAATCTATTGACTTCTCATGGAGCTGAAGTTTTCTTAGTGAATCAAGAAACTGATGAATTATAAACTGAATTATAAAAAACATATCTCAGGCCACTTCTCATTTTTTTAGAATTAACCTAGATTATTATTATTATTTCATGAATTTGAGTAAATCAAGTAACTGTCAAATGTCAAATATAAGACATTCCATAATGACTGTATATAAAGAGCATCACTAAGAATATCAATAAATCATTAAATCTGCAGAAACGCTGGTGTAATGAAATTCTGCTTTTTTCCGTAGCAGGACTTTAGAGCCCCCCCCCCTGTTTGGTGTCTAATGTGAAAGCTATTACTCTAATAACATTATGATTACATATCATTACTCAGATTAACTCGTTAGATTAAAGAACATGATTCAGTGTGAACATCAGGAGCAGCTGCTCGTCAGAGGAAGAGGAGCACAGATGTTCCTGCTCGTCAGAGGAAGAGGAGCACAGATGTTCCTCTTCCTCCTGAAGAGATGGAAGATGATTCCCTCCTGAAGAAAAGAGAAGAAGAAGAAGAAATGATAGAAACATAGTTCATGTTTGATAGATGTCATTTTTTTGAATTATTTTGGAATAGAATTATAGTTTTTATCTTCATTTTGAACTGATTGAATTAGTCTCATCCTGCTTCCTGCTGCGCTCTAAATTTTAGGAATCTGGAGCCCTCAGTCTCCAACACACACACATAGACAGACACACACACACACACACACACACACACACACACACACACACACACACACACACACACACACACACACACACACACACACACACACACACACACACACACACACACACACACACGCACATAGACACACACACACACACACACACGCACATAGACACACACACATAGACAGACACACACACAGACACACACACACACACACACACACACACACACACACACACACACACAGTGGTGCAGACCTCTGAGAAACAAAAAGCTCAGTTTCAAACCAAGGAACTTTTCTATTTAAGCAGCGTTTCCAAGAATCAAAATGTAGTTTTATTGTGATATTATCAACCTCATTAATTATTCTCTGTAAAATATCTATAAACACAATCTAATGTCAGATTTGGTGCAGTGGTGATCAGAGAGGAAGAGGAGGTATCGACCAATCAGGAGTCGGCCTCAGCTGTCAATCATGATCTGTTTTCATATCAAATAACCGAACTGATCAGAAACACGTGAACGAACCTCAGGGAGATCTGAGAGGCTTCGAAAGGTCACGACCTCCGGTGGGGGTCATGTCTTTATTTAGAGTGACTGTCACCTGACCTCGATCAGTGATGTCACCAGCGGGGTACAGCGGAAACAAAATGGCCGACTATCAGGCCAAGTTCTTGGTTCTTTCCAGGGTGATTTTACCCAGATGTAGATCCAGCTGTGGTCCAGAGGTCATGGTCCAGAGGTCGTGGTCCAGAGGTCGTGGTCCAGAGGTCGTGGTCCAGATGTCGTGGTCCAGAGGTCATGGTCCAGAGGTCATGGTCCAGAGGTCATGGATCCTCTGAGCTGTGGTTGGATCCTCCAGGTCTCACTGCTCGTCTCCATCCTTTCTCTCCTTCTCTTTGTTTTAAAGTAGCGCAGCCGTGTTGTGTAAGGTCAGAGGTCACGGGGTCAGACCTTCTTCACACCGTCCCCTTCAGGCCCAACAGAGCCTGCTGAACCTGATACCCCCCCGACGGAGGCTGCTTCCTCTCACATCAGAGAATCTGGCTCAGGCGCTCAGGGACGCTGCTCCACTTTCCAAATCGTCCCGTCCACCTTCAGGAAGGGAAGTGGTCGCGCAGACTGAAATAACATCGGGGGGGAATCTAAGTCGCAGTTCCACGATCGATCGTGTCACCTGATCGGATTCCTCCGGGTTCCTCTGAGCTGCAGGATCCTGGAGGAGGACTCTGTCCGTCCACAGGAGGACATGTGAGACGTCTTCATGTGTGAGAAACCAGAGGAAGAAAGGAGCTGGTTATTAGTTCCTCCACGTTGTCCAGAGGTTATGATGCATATTAGGTTGTGTTTTTGTTTTCTTTTATTCGTAATAATTTGTAATTGTTCGAGGTGTGCGTTGATTTCAGGTGAGATCAGGATCAGAGAACACGCTGAAATATGAATAACTCATAAACATAATGAGCAAGGTTCAGTGAAGTCAGCGTCTCGTGTTTCACTGAGCAGAGAGCAGCAGGGATCTGTCATAGTGACCTGCTTCTGTGTGTGTCTGTGTGTGTGTGTGTCTGTGTGTGTCTGTCTGTGTGTGTGTGTGTGTGTGTGGAGACGAGCCCCTGCTGTTTGCCACCTCACTCCCACATTCATATTTCCCACTGAGCTTGGGCACGTTTCAGGTTGTGAGTCTCTGGATGAAGAGTCGTTAAAACGCACGGTGGGTCAGAGCAGGACGTCGTCAGAGGAAGTACAACCTTTTCAAAATAAGAGCACACGTTTAGAAAGACGGAAGTTGTCTCTTCCTTGGACGAGGACATCTGTGTCAAAGAGACTTCCTAGTTTCTCAAAAACAAAACTCAAAAATTAAGAACTTCGGCAAACACGGGTTCACCTATCTGCTTATTTAAAAAAAATATTGTCCTTGATTCTCAAAATATTAGTATTTATAATAATAATATTATATTTTATATTACGATATATTGAAGACTTTATTTCTTATTAAATTACGACTTGATTCTTGTAAAGTTATAACTTTACTTCCTTGTTGAATTGCGACTTCATTCTCCATCTTCTTCGATGGTTACAATTTTATTATTGTAAATTCTTTCATTAAATTCCAGCTTAATTCACGTAATTCTCTGACTTTTATTGTGACATTATAGATATGTATTTCCGTCCTTTGGCTCGATGCTGCCTGTTTGTAGGATTCGTCATAAACTCGATGAAAAAGGAAGAGTTTGGTTTCAAAGAACTTGAACACAAATGTATTTGTATAAGTCATTTTTAAACCGTTTCAGCTCCATTTCACTGTTTATATCCTGAGCAAATGTTACTGGAAAGATGACAAATGTAAACGTGGAACAAAAACCATAACCAGCAACATGCTTCTTCCTCGTGTGATGTTCTCAGACCGGAGACATGAGGAGGTGTAAGAGCAGCCGACTCTGGCTCGTTAGTTTCCTTCTTTACTTTTTAATGTGGTAGAAAATTCCACGTTTTGGTGAAGTGCAGACAAGGCGTGAACCTCGGGGACTATTCTTAGCCGGCGGCGGCGGCGCAGGGCTTGCACCATCCTGCCATTTCTCCGCCTGACTCATCACCATGACAGGAAATGAACTTCTGTCTTTCTCCACCGGTCACAGCAGCAGATGGTTTCTCAAATCCACCAGCCACCCTTTGCTCTCTAGCTAGCCAAATTAATTTCATTCAAATGAAGAACATGCAGACCTCGGAAACGCTCGGTTTGTTGCCAAAAGAACAGAATCACCAGGAGGAGAAATCAGACCGGTGAAACCAGAGTGAACCAGAGTTGCCTGGTGGTGAAACCAGTCAATGCTGAACAGGAGGCAGAGGATGTGGTCGTGTTGACGGCGTCGGAGCGCGACCTCCAATCACCAATCAAGCAAACTTCTTTTTGATGCTCCAGTTAAATTTGGATTCATATATTTCTGACTCTTTTTTTGAGTCGTCAAAGTGAAAGAATCTCGATCGGGTAAAGAAAGCTCGAGGATTCAGAATCAGATATAAACTCCAATAACAGAACTCTGGCTGTGATTATAAATGCATCAGATATTAAAAGGATCCTTTAAATGTGGTTGTATTCAAAATATTGTTTCCATTTTTGTAAAAAGAATTGTAAAAACTCTGCTTCCTCTGTTTATTCAGGACTGGTGATGTGAGACTCAGCAGTTAAATCTGTTTCACTAATTCAGATTCATCTCGATCAATAATCTCTCACACACACTATTTTAAATATGACCTATAATAATGTGATTGGTCATATTCATGTGTTGTTGAGGCTCTGAAGGAAACACCTTCATGGATTTGTCCCGATATTTAGTGAAGATAAGAAAACGATGAATCAGCAGAATGTGAAGGTCTGAGCGAGGACTCGTGTCTGTGAGCAGGTTATCAAACTGATCTTCATCATTTCACTCCTCTTCCTCCCGTCTCCTCACCACTGAGACGACCTCGCCACTCACATCTTCCTCTTCCTCCTCCTCCTCAGTCTTCCTCCCTTCTCCAGTGTCTGCTCCTCTCCTTCACCTCCCTCCTCTCAGCTTCTCTCTCTCTCTCTCTCTGTATTGAGACTTTCACTCTTGACTCTTGTTCTTAAAACCTTGGTTTCAATGATTCAAGCTGGATTGAAGTAGTTGGTTGATTGTAAGGTTTCCACTTTACTCCAGGTTCTCTTCCCTGATGGTCTCCAGTCACATGGAGAGTCCAGGGTCCGGGACAGGGAGAGTCCAGGGTCCGGGACAGAGAGAGTTCAGGGTCCAGGACAGGGAGAGTCCAGGGTCAGGGACAGGGAGAGTCCAGGGTCCGGGACAGGGAGAGTCCAGGGACAGGGAGAGTCCAGGGTCCGTGACAGAGAGAGTCCAGGGTCCGGGACAGGGAGAGTCCAGGGTCCGGGACAGGGAGAGTCCGGGGTCCGGGACAGAGAGAGTCCAGGGTCAGGGACAGAGAGAGTCCAGGGTCCGGGACAGGGAGAGTCCGGGGTCCGGGACAGAGAGAGTCCAGGGTCCAAGACAGGGAGAGTCCAGGGTCCGGGACAGGGAGAGTCCAGGGTCCGGGACAGGGAGAGTCCAGGGTCAGGGACAGGGAGAGTCCAGGGTCCGGGACAGGGAGAGTCCAGGGTCCGGGACAGGGAGAGTCCAGGGTCTGGGACAGGGAGAGTCCAGGGTCCGGGACAGAGAGAGTCCAGGGTCCGGGACAGGGAGAGTCCAGGGACAGGGACAGAGAGAGTCCAGGGTCCGGGACAGAGAGAGTCCAGGGTCCGGGACAGGGAGAGTCCAGGGTCCGGGACAGAGAGAGTCCAGGGTCCGGGACAGGGAGAGTCCAGGGTCCGGGACAGGGAGAGTCCAGGGTCAGGGACAGAGAGAGTCCAGGGTCCGGGACAGGGAGAGTCCGGGACAGAGAGAGTCCAGAGTCCAGCGACAGGGAGAGTCCAGGGTCCGGGACAGGGAGAGTCCAGGGTCCGGGACAGGGAGAGTCCAGGGTCCGGGACAGGGAGAGTCCAGGGTCCGGGACAGGGAGAGTCCAGGGTCTGGGACAGGGAGAGTCCAGGGTCCGGGACAGAGAGAGTCCAGGGTCCGGGACAGGGAGAGTCCAGGGACAGGGACAGAGAGAGTCCAGGGTCCGGGACAGAGAGAGTCCAGGGTCCGGGACAGGGAGGGTCCAGGGTCCGGGACAGAGAGAGTCCAGGGTCCGGGACCGGGAGAGTGCAGGGTTCGGGACAGGGAGAGTCCAGGGTCCGGGACAGAGAGAGTCCGGGGTCCGGGACAGGGAGAGTCCGGGGTCCGGGACAGAGAGAGTCCAGGGTCAGGGACAGGGAGAGTCCAGGGTCAGGGACAGGGAGAGTCCAGGGTCCGGGACAGAGGGAGAGTCCAGGGTCCGGGACAGGGAGAGTCCAGGGTCAGGGACAGGGAGAGTCCAGGGTCCGTGACAGAGAGAGTCCGGGGTCCGGGACAGGGAGAGTCCGGGGTCCGGGACAGGGAGAGTCCGGGGTCCGGGACAGGGAGAGTCCGGGGTCAGGGACAGGGAGAGTCCGGGGTCCGGGACAGAGAGAGTCCAGGTCTGTGACAGGGAGAGTCCAGGGTCCGGGACAGGGAGAGTCCAGGGTCCAGGACAGGGAGAGTCCAGGGTCCGGGACAGGGAGAGTCCAGGGTCAGGGACAGGGAGAGTCCAGGGTCCGGGACAGAGAGAGTCCAGGGTCAGGGACAGGGAGAGTCCAGGGTCCGGGACAGAGAGAGTCCGGGGTCCAGGACAGGGAGAGTCCGGGGTCAGGGACAGGGAGAGTCCGGGGTCCGGGACAGGGAGAGTCCAGGGTCTGGGACAGGGAGAGTCCAGGGTCTGGGACAGGGAGAGTCCAGGGTCAGGGACAGAGAGAGTCCAGGGTCCGGGACAGAGAGAGTCCAGGTCCGTGACAGGGAGAGTCCAGGGTCCGGGACAGGGAGAGTCCAGGGTCAGGGACAGAGAGGGTCTAGGGTCCGGGACAGAGAGAGTCCAGGTCCGTGACAGGGAGAGTCCAGGGTCCGGGACAGGGAGAGTCCAGGGTCAGGGACAGAGAGGGTCTAGGGTCCGGGACAGAGAGAGTCCAGGGTCCGGGACAGAGGGAGAGTCCAGGGTCCGGGACAGAGAGAGTCCAGGTCCGGGACAGGGAGAGTCCAGGGTCCGGGACAGGGAGAGTCCAGGGTCCGGGACAGGGAGAGTCCAGGGTCCGGGACAGAGAGAGTCCAGGGTCCGGGACAGGGAGAGTCCGGGGTCCGGGACAGAGAGAGTCCAGGGTCCGGGACAGGGAGAGTCCAGGGACAGGGACAGAGAGAGTCCAGGGACAGGGAGAGTCCAGGGACAGGGACAGAGAGGGTCCAGGGTCCGGGACAGGGAGAGTAGAGTTCTGGGTGTTTGGTCACGTGAAGGTTTCAGATCAGGAGCTGTGAAGGAATCCAAACCGCTCTGCCGTTGTGATTCCTGTCTTCTTCTCTGGAATGAATTTCTGCTCGGATACCTTTCCCCCCCCCCCCAGACTCCTCCTCCTCCTCCTCCACTCCTCCTCCTCCTCCTTTTCCCACAGTTCCCTGCTTCACCTCCTGAACCCCGGCAGCAGCCCAGGAGAGCAGCAGGGGAACGGCAGGAATGTGGCTCCGAGTTCCAGCTCGGAACACAAAACAAGGCCGGCGGCGCTCCAGTGGCCCCGCCTCCTGGGAGTCAGAGCTGCCTTCTCATTGGCCGAGTGCTGTAGGCTGACCACAGATACGCCGTCCTCATTGGCTGCTTTTGCATCTTCGGTCCCTGCTGCACCCCGGCCAATCAGAGCTGGCTATTGAAGTGTGTGTGTGTGTATAGTGTGTGTAGTGTGTGTGTGTGTGTGTAGTGTGTGTCATCACTCTGATCCTCACCGACAGCCCGGTCTTGAGTCCTGCTTGGTTTCACCAGCTGCATTGTGGGAACTTTACTCCTCAGCTCATGGACACTGCTCCACATTAGCTCCCGTTAGCTCCTGTTAGCTCCTGTTAGCTTCTGTTAGCTTCTGTTAGCTCCTGTTAGCTCCTGTGCAGCCACATTAGCATCGCTGCATTAGTGTCATACTAAAAAAAGCATCGTTAAACTATACGAGATCACATGAGATATTGTTCTTGTGATTCCGTCTGTTCGGTGCAGCGCCGCCTCGTATCCAGGCCGGGTGAACGTCTATAGGCCGACACGTCTATAAATAGAACTCCGTCCTACAGGGGAGCATGATGAAGACAAGTCGGGTCAGTCGGACGTGTCCTCTGGGACGCCGGCGGCCTCCTGACGTCACGATGCAGAGACTCGTCCAGGGTTCGTACCCGAGGAGGAGCTGAGAAACCAGATCCATCAGGAGAGGAGAAGCTGTGAGGAGACCAGGTCGAAGGTCGGAGAGAGAGAGAGAGAAACACCGAATATCACCGAGACTCCTCCTCCTCCTGGATTGGAAAGACTCGATAAAACGTTGGATTCAGTCCACTCCTGTTTCCATTCCAGTTCATTTATTGCATAAAAATTAAATTACAGACTGGTTATCAGTTTTGTGGGAGGAGTCAGAGAGGCTGTGACGGGTCCGAAGAGAAACATCTGCAGCACAATTTATTCCAATGTAAGAATTTTGTGTAATGACTAAAAGGATAGGATTGACTTTGTTATAAACATGGAGTTAATAATTATTCATAATCCATTGGGAGCACAGGGATTGCATCATTTCATTTTCCAGTTGTACACTTTTAACCATGACTTCGATATGTCATGAACATAAACAATAACCAGAAGAATTACTGAATGAATATCTCTCTTTGTGCATTTTAATTATTCAAATGTACGAGTAATTTATTTGTTTTTACTTGTTTTAGGGACAATTGTACTGATTCATTTATAACATTTTACTTATTATCAATGGATTAAACATTTTCCAAACCAGGGAGTTCAGGTGATCAGCTGTCAGTCAAACACTCTCAGCAACATAAAACCAATTTTTTATTTATTGAAGAAATACTCCAAATCATTTCACATTTGCATTTTAAAGACATTTTGACTTAATTGATTTCTGTCAACAAACGACTCGGAGCTGGATTCTATTTTTAGCTCCAGCTCGTCGCCTCGTCCCTGAAGACGATGAACATGTTGAGCGTCTCTTCACCAGCTGCTCTCACGCTCGCACCATCTGCTCACGAGCAGGAGACACAACCAACGCACGCAGATCTAAACTTTAGTCAGAACACGCTCCTGAGGGGGAACGCTGTCAGAGCGTTCAGACGCCATGGTTACGTTCCGATGACGCCGGACGCCGCCGGGCGAAGCTGGAAACATCAACTAGCAACTGGGACAAGTTCTCACCTCCATGCTAACGTGCTAACATGCTAACGTGCTCCATGTAGAGTTGATGCTGCAGTGATAGTAAAGCCGTGGACTCGAGGTCCCGCCCATACTTGCTCTGGACCAATCAGGAGTCGGCCTGTTTTTATATCATCAACTAACTTATAATAAAAAGCAAAGTGTTCAGAGAGAGAGAGAGAGAGAGAGAGAGAGAGAGGCTGGTGGATTCATGTGTGTTTAGATATTTGATGTGATGACCAGATGATGGAGCAGGTCAGAAGACCACGTGTCACATGTTCTCCTCTCTCTCTCTCTCTCTCTCTCTCTCACTCGGGTCCTGCAGCGGTCGGATCAGGTTTCTGTTTCCTGGTGGGGGGGGCAGAGAGGCTCCTCCACTCATCTGCATCTTATTTGAATTTCCTGCTTGCATAATTCCATGGTTAATAGGGAACGGCTCGGCGCTGCCACAGCTGTTTTGCCTTTCCTGCCTGGCGAGAGGAGGAGGAGGAGGAGGAGGAGGAGGAGGGGGGGGGGGTTAGAGAGAGGGAACAAAATCTGCAAGTCATGTGGTGCAGAAATACAGTACAAACAATGTGTGGAGGAGGAGGAGGAGGAGGAGGAGGAGGAGGTGTGGCTCTGCTGAGGGGGTGTGGTGCTGGGAGTGGATGGATGTTTGACTCTCCTGCTGCTCCTCCTCCTCCTCCTCCTCCTCCTCCTCCTCCTCCTCCTCCTCCTCCTCCTCCTCCTCCTCCTCCTCCTCCTCCTCCTCACCCACTGCTCTGCTGTGATTGGTCGGCGGCACCACATTGCACCAGTCGTCTGCTCTCACCCCCCCCCCAGGCCGATTAGAGGCTGTTTGTTCCCTCGTTAGTCACCGAGCTGCAGGTTGAGTCTCAGCTGCCAGAACCCGGTGAGGCGCCCGGCGCCGGAACGCGTGGCGTGACGCCGCTGAGGCCTGTGACATCACGGTCATGTGACCTGGTCTCCCTGGTCGGATGGGACCTGAGGCTCCTGGTGTCAGATCCTCGGCTGAAAGCTTCTCAGCTCCCGGGCCCAGTAGATATATTAAGGTTATTTAACTCAATGTGTTTTGTCCTTGAGTCGGTTTCATGTCTGTGGATGAATTTGACTTTGAGTTTTATGATTTTGTGATTTATATTATTTTGACTCACAATCAGAAACCATAAAGCTCCTGTGACAGATTTCTGAAGCGTTCATGTTCTGCTTCTCGTGTTTTATCACCGGTTCATGTCAAAGACCAAAGTTCTTCTCCCTCAACTGATGACCTGCCAAAATAATGTAGATAATAGATGGATGATACTGATAAATCCAAACAAAGGAACTGTTCATTCTGCAGTGCGTGAGTGTGTGTGTGTGTTTGTGTGTGTGTGTTTGTGAGAGTTTGTGTGTCTGTGAGAGTTTGTGTGTACGATGTGTGTTTGACGGTGAGCTCGGGCACACCTGCACAGCTGTAATACAATCAATGAAATCTTATTAGATGTTTTCACTCTGTGTGTGTGTGTGTGTGTGTGTGTGTGTGTCTGTTTTATTACTTTCTCAGCTGGTGTGTTAGACGCCCCCCCCCCCCCCTGGTCCTGTTATGAGCACCGGTCATCTCGACTTATTGAGTCGTCTCCACCAACAGATCCGTGATGAACCGAGTGTGAAGCCGCTGCTTGTTGACCTTTGAGGTGAAATCAGGTGTGAAATCACATCTGGATTCTTTAAGCTACTTTTTTAGTTCTGATATTGTCTTGAATTTCTCGGAGAATAATTCACGGATCTTGTTGAAAGAGAAACTTGTATTTCTGAGCGTGTGCGATTTGGGGAAAATAAAAATCCAGACCTTGCGGATTTAATTGTGGTTTCATAAGACGTCTGGTGGCTCGACTCAGTCACATTCTAGTTTTATAATAGGTTTAAGAAAGAAGCATTATACTAAATAGAATCTATTTTGGTTTTTGAAAACAAAACTATTAACCTCGTTGGGATGACCTGATTAATGGAAGTTTCAAGTCCCCATGAAATTAAATCCTGTGTCTCTGGGTTAACTCTTCGTTTCTCTCTTGATATAAAACAAACATCCTGGTAATTTTAATAATCTAAATCTTTTCTCTTCCTGTAAAACATTTGAAACAGTTTGATGACTCGTCCACTTCCATAGTCGACTAACTTTAATATAAAAAACACTTTTTACATGTTGACAAAACGGTGAATAATGTAAGACGAGCTTTCTTTTATAATGTAATATGTATATAAATAATATTGAGCTGAGAAGAGTTCGCAGTTAAATATTAAGAGTCAGTTGATATAAAAAATTATCTTAGCTTAGCTGGGGGCAATGCTGATATTAATGTTAACTAACTATAAATCAAAAAAACAGAGAAGTACAACCATATAAAGACCTTATGGAAGATAATATAGAACATTAACATAACATTTTAAATAATTGCACATCTTCCGTTTATTCTATAAAATATAAATATCAGTTCATGTCTGAAGTCTGATGAATCTGAACTGGAAACAGGACATACACATTGTTTCCAACAGAAGAAGAAGTTGATTATCTTACAACCGTGTGGGGAAACTAAACATTTCTTTCTTTCTGCACTTGCAGCAGGTTCTTTTTATTGTTTATTTAAGTAGAGCTCCTGTATTTGTATTTATTTATAATAAAGTTTTAGGGTTAAACTGTTAAATATCGAGCTTCAATTGTATTTCTTTGTCATACGACATCTTAAGAATCATTGACACGTTTTTTTGTCTACTATACAAATACAAACACTCACTAACAAAATAGATTAATATTCATAAAACAGACGTGGTTTCTATTTTCCATCAATGACTTAGATTGATTTACATTGTGTTAATCTAACAATCACAAATAGCAGCTAAATGATTAAAACGTTTTTATTCTTGGCTCCTGTCAGAGTTGAGGGTTTGATTCTTCTTCACGTTCGTCCAGCATGAAGGGACTGAAACCGCCACTTCCTGTCCGGCTGCTCTTGAGCAAGGCAGGAAGGAGGGTGGTTCCCTGCCGAGGCCGGTTCCCTCTGGTTCCCTGTGGTTCCCTCTGGTTCCCTGAGGTGATCTGGTTCCCTGTGGTTCCCTCTGGTTCCCTGTGGTTCCCTGTGGTTCCCTGAGGTTCCCTGTGGTTCCCTGAGGTTCCCTGTGGTGATCTGGTTCCCTGAGGTTCCCTCTGGTTCCCTGAGGTTCCCTGTGGTTCCCTCTGGTTCCCTCTGGTTCCCTGTGGTTCCCTGTGGTTCCCTGTGGTTCCCTGTGTCTGGAGCAGCAGCCGCTCGCTGGTTGTGTCTCTGTTGTTGTGTCTCTGTTGTTGTGTGGAAATCCCCACAGTTCCACTAATGTGTTGACATGAAGCCAAAGAACCAGCCGGCAGTTCCCTCAGCTCCTCCAGTTCCACGTGTGTTATCACCACGTAGTGACGCCTTGGACCAAATGGATTTAAAAGTAAAATTCCGAGGGGAAAAATACTGTTAAATTTTACCTGTGCATAAAGAAGGTGTATATCTGGAGGGGAAAGATTCATGAGCAGCTGCAGAGTGTGATGCCCTCCGGCTGCTGGCTGTAGGTCAAGTCAGGTTTTATTATACAGATCCAATGTGTGTTATGAACTCTTTGGAGCAATGGGCCGGTGATGAATCCATGCAGCTACAAACCATACCAACCAAACCAACCGGTGCAGTTCACCACACACGACCAGGAAGCTGGAGGCTGGAAACCCCCTGCTGTCATTCTCTGCATTTATTAAGTTACTTCCTTGTTCTATATTCTTTATATTGGGAAGAAACCAAACCTTAAGTGAATGTGGAGAAATGTCCAGCGTAAAGAAGCTGGGATCAGTCACAGTGAAGCAGGCGGAGCTGTGATCCCCGACAGAACCGCGGTCAGAGAACCTGAGATCTGTAGCTTCCCGGCGTCGGCGCCATACGAAGGTGTGTCAGCGGGAAGTGGACGTCATGTGATGATGCTCAGTGGATTCATCCCAGAGCTTCAGTTTTGAGGGAACTGATCGAGGACATTCAGCGAACTGTCAATGACCTTTCAATGTCTCACTGGTCCCATGAGTGGGACACAAGCTGCTGAGTCATGGTGGCGACCCGGTGGCGACCCGGTGGCGACCCGGTGGAGATCCAGCACGCGGCACATTGATGGTTTTACAGAGCGTGTTGGAAGCGTGTTGGAAGCGTGTTGGAAGCGTGTTGAAGCACAGAGCCAACTATCGCTGCTCAAGGTGAATTCTCTTTTAATATCCAATTTATAACAGGATGCAGCTCCTGCATTATTAAAAACTTTATTTGCCTTTAGAGATAAGCAATCATTGAGTTTTATTGTTTGATGTTCAGCTTCTCATGATTGAACTTTGCCAGCAGGGGATGAATAATGAGATGAAGTGTTCATCCACTGAAGATCCTCACAGGAGCAACAGAGGTGAACCCCCCCCGGGAGAGGATCCCTGTGGATTCAGTGTGGGGGGGCGGGGGGCTCGTCCAGCCTGACAGGGGCGTGGCCACGTCTCAGTGAGCTCGCTTCTCATTGGTCCTTGGTTCGACCTCACTGAGTGTTGCTCTTCTCTGAATTCAGCGAATCAGAGCCGAGGATTAATAAAACCTGAAACTTGATCTCCCTTGCGTCTCCTCCTGGGATTAAAGGTGACACATGTTGTGTGTTCTTCGTCATGGCGAGCCAGACGTTACACAACCGTCTTCGTCATCACCTCGTTAACCTCTGACCTCCGAGTGGAACGTCTGTGCAGAGACGCTTTAAAGATTCACTCCCGGGTGAACCAGACAGGAAATGTGCCGTGAAACCAGGTGGAGGCCGAGAGAGACTCTGAGGTTTGGTTTCTGTGACAAGCTTCTCGTGACATCACAGCTCGTTAGGTTCATCGCTAATTAAACATTTCTGATAAGTGGAACTTTAACGACTTTAAAAAACTGGAATCGGGGAAATATCCTGGAGCTCTGCAGCCTCGGCTCCAGTGTCAACACAAACAAGAATCTGTGTGTGAATAGACCTGATGAGCTCGGGTCGGACACACACACACAGAGACACACACACACACACACACACACACCCCCCCCGCCACTTAAGGAGAAAACCCACACAGCTAATTAAGGACGGCTCATTTGCATGTTTTGTAAGCACTAATTAAGATATGCAAAATATCCAGATGAGTGCCGCCGCCTCAAAATAATTCTCCAGCGCCCGTCAGTGTGGAGGAATGGACGAGAAGACGGAGTGAGGACACGTCCTCGTCTGTCCCATCAATCTGAGGCGTCCGGCGTCCGCGTGACCTCGACAGGAAGTCAGGACGGACAGGAAACCGTCCCGGTGACTTGGGCTCTAAGTTATTAACACAGTGGAGAGAGAGAGAGAGACAGAGAGAGAGAGACAGAGAGAGAGACGGGGACGGACCTCACGTATGATGCAAGACGTGCAACACACAGTCTGGACACGTGAAGACAGGAGAGGACGAACTAGGAAGACGTTTCTCTCGCTGACTCGTCCTCAGACCTCAGATCTGTCCTGTGAAGATGTTCCAGGGACAAAGGTTCACAGGAAGTGACAGGACATCTGAAGTGAAACCGAGTTTCTGTTGAATCAGATGAAGCCGATCAAACTGTCCCACAGGGGACACACAGGAGACACACAGGGGACACGCAGGGGACACGCAGGGGACACGCAGGGGACACGCAGGGGACACACAGGGGACACACAGGAGACACACAGGGGACACACAGGGGACACACAGGGGACACACAGGGGACACACAGGAGACACACAGGGGACACACAGAGGACACACAGGGGACACACAGGAGACACACAGGTGACAAACAGGGGACACACAGAGGACACACAGGGGACACACAGGGGACACACAGGAGACACACAGAGGACACACAGGAGACACACAGGGGACACACAGGAGACACACAGGAGACACACAGGGGACACACAGGAGACACACAGGGGACACACAGAGGACACACAGGGGACACACAGGAGACACACAGGGGACACACAGGAGACACGCAGGGGACACACAGGAGACACACAGGGGACACACAGGGGACACGCAGGGAACACACAGGGGACACACAGGGGACACACAGGGGACACACAGGAGACACACAGGGGACACGCAGGAGACACACAGGGGACACACAGGGGACACACAGGAGACACACAGGGGACACACAGAGGACACACAGGGGACACACAGGAGACACACAGGAGAAAGCCCAGTCCGCAGCCAGCCAGCAGGGGGCGATCAAGACGTTCCGGCTTCACTTTTGGAAGTCGGACATCTTTGTTCACTGGTCGTTGGTTTAGAACGAGAATCTCTGAACTGATCACGTTTGTTGGCATCAATAAAGTTGTTTGAATTTGAGTCTGAACACAAACATGTCATTGACACTCTGGACCTTTCAAAATAAAATGCTGCTCTTTTTTTTGTATTTCGTTTGTAATGTTTTTTAGAGCATCGATCGTTAGACAGTAGAACTGCTGAATGCAGCTCAGTGTGTGTGTGAGTGTGAGTGTGTGTGTGTGCATGTCCGTGTGTGTGTGTGTGCGTGGGTATGTGGGTGTGTGTGTGTGTGTGTGGGTATGTGGGTGTGTGTGGGTGTGTGTGTGTGTGTGTGGGTGTGTGTGGGTATGTGGGTGTGTGTGTGTGTGGGTATGTGTGTGGGTGTGCGTGGGTATGTGGGTATGTGTGTGTGTGTGTGTGGGTGTGTGTGGGTATGTGGGTGTGTGTGTGTGTGTGTGTGTGTGTGTGTGTGTGTGTGTGGGTGTGTGTGGGTATGTGGGTGTGTGTGTGTGGGTGTGTGTGGGTGTGTGTGCGTGTGCGTGTGCGTGTTTGTTTGTGTGTGTGTGTGTGTGTTTGTGTGTGTGTGTGTGTGTCCTTCACAGACAGACATCGCCTGAAGGTTAAAGTTGAGAATTAATTGAAGTCAATGGAAACCTGAGCGCAGCACTAAACTACTGCAGTGTTTAAATACAAAGGTGTCACAAGAACAAACACACACTCACCCAAGGACAGTGCATGATTCAGCTGTACAAAAGTTCACACACAAGTACACACACAAACACACACACACACGCTTATTTGAACAATTTCTGGAATTGTTATGTGATGATGATTTTCTTTGATGAGAGAAACACGTCAGGCACAAACACACACACACACACAAACACACACACACACACACACACACACACACACACACACATACACACACACACACTTGCAGCAGTTCTACTGGGTGTGGATCACATTGTTGAATTATTCCGATTCAAACAACAAATCCCAACAAAGACACCACTCTGCAGCTCTTCAGATTGTAAATAATTCTGAACGACATGCCAGCTCCAAAAGTGAAGCCAGAACTTCTTGATCGCCCCCTGGTGGCTGGCTGCAGTGTAGTTCATAAGCCCCGCCTCCTCTACTACTAGGCTACTAGCTAGCTACACACTTCCTCTATTATAGTTGATATATTAAACCAAAAAACCAAATGGAAGAATTGGCTTTTAATTCAGGGTGATGCTGACGTCATGTGATCCCTGCTGCAGCCAATGAGAACTGAGGATTTGACTCAGCGACCCCACCCGGGTCAATGACATCATCAGAGCTGTTCTCTGATTGGTCCTCAGGAGAAATCTGTCCGTCCTCTTGTTTCTCTCTTTGTTTTTCTGTCTCTGTTTGTTGCTTCCTTCTTTCCTCCGATTTGGCACATGTTGCCACGGTAACCAGTGCCTGCTTTTTTTTGGGGGCCGAGTTGTAGTGGTGCAGTTTTTCAAACCCATACTGGTTCACACACACACACACACACACACACACACACACACACACACACACACACACACACACACACACACACACACACTGGAGATCTGATGTGTCTCTCACACACTTTCCGTCTCTGTGGTTTCAGATCCCATCAGAGATTACCCAGAGTGCCGCTGGCCTGAGGCGCGTCCAGAGACAGAGACGCATCAAGCAGGACGCACAGTTATCGCAGGAGGAGGTGGAGCCTATCAACCAGCCCCGCCCAAACCAGTGAAGAAGCTCCCCCCCTCTGAGGAAGTGCAGTAAGTACCTTGTTTAATTTTTTAGTCGCCGTGCTGGATGTTTCATTTCTCTGCTTTTATTTTGAAATCTGCTCAGAGCTGCGTTGAGCTTCTTCTGTCGTTTCTGTTCACGTCAAGTTTCTGGAGGAAAAACATCTTCATCCATCTTTGACTCTGGTTTAACCACATGGAAGAGAATCAGTGGAACAGCTCCTGGTGGGCGGACTGGTTCCTGGTCTCAGTACTGAACAGGACTGGTTCCTGGTCTCAGTACTGGTTACTGGACTCAGTACTGAACAGCACTGGTTCCTGGACTCAGTACTGGACTCAGTACTGGTTACTGGTCTCAGTACTGGACTCAGTACTGGTTACTGGTCTCAGTACTGGTTCCTGGTCTCAGTACTGAACAGGACTGGTTCCTGGTCTCAGTACAGGACTCAGTACTGGTTACTGGTCTCAGTACTGGTTACTGGACTCAGTACTGGTTACTGGAGCTGGAACTGGACTAGTTCCTGGTCTCAGTACTGGACTCAGTACTGGTTCCTGGTCTCAGTACTGAACAGTACTGGTTCCTGGTCTCAGTACTGGTTCCTGGTCTTAGTACTGGTTACTGGTCTTAGTACTGGTTCCTGGTCTTAGTACTGGTTCCTGGTCTCAGTACTGGACTCAGTACTGGTTACTGGTCTCAGTACTGGTTCCTGGTCTCAGTACTGGTTCCTGGTCTCAGTACTGGACTCAGTACTGGTTACTGGTCTCAGTACTGGTTCCTGGTCTCAGTACTGGACTCAGTACTGGTTCCTGGTCTCAGTACTGGTCTCAGTACTGGTTCCTGGTCTCAGTACTGAACAGTACTGGTTCCTGGTCTCAGTACTGGTTCCTGGTCTTAGTACTGGTTACTGGTCTTAGTACTGGTTCCTGGTCTTAGTACTGGTTCCTGGTCTCAGTACTGGTCTCAGTACTGGTTCCTGGTCTTAGTACTGGTTACTGGACTCAGTACTGGTCAGAAAGTTTTATATCTGTTGATTCTTTGTGTTTTTTCAGCTTCGTCTGTGAGTTTAGACGATTGAGGAACATTTGTTGAAATAAATATCAGCTCATATCTCACTATCGTATTTATGAAACTCAAATATCAATATCGTCTTCTAGAATAGAAATCCTGAAGGGGGGGGTGTATACCCGTCAAATCTTCTGATGAAGGTTTTACTTTCGTCTTTCAGCAAACAATAATAGAATAAGTGATAATAGATATTCGGAGTCTCGTCTGTTTCCTGTGACAAGGACACACAGAGATCCTCATCGTCTCATCACTGGAATTCAATCTGTTGAGTTAAACTCAGTTTTCTACTTTTACATATTTACAAAGAAAAGCAATCATCAGAAATTAATGACGAATCCTGCTCGTGCATTAATTATCTGTTTTAAACTTGTGAGAAAAAAAAGATGTTCAGAGTTTTAGTTCAG
>NC_083654.1:22467399-22494899 GCF_963576545.1 Limanda limanda
TAATTAAAATAGAATCAGCTGTAATAGAGGAAAACATTGTTTTCTCCTTCACTGAATTACTACAACATATTTATAACATCACTGTATTGGACTTCCACATGTTTTCATACCAGTCCTGATTTTCTGAAGATTTCAAATATTTAACGTTTCCGAACGATTAAATGTGTGAATATTTGTGTTCGGGCTCATTAATAATTGTGTAAAACAAAAGCTGCAGATGAATGTTGTGTCTCTCTGATCAAACTGCTGCTGATAAAACTCCCATCTGCTCCGAGTGCTGCTGCTGTGGTCAGTGAACCCCCGGCAGCGGCGGCCGTGTTGGCGGCGGCGGCGGTGGCGTTGTTATTGTCGTAGGAAGCGAGCAGAGATCTGAGCCGGTGGGGGGGGGGGGGGGGGGGTGAGAGGACCGGTGCAGGTGAGGGCTGATGGGAAATCTCCACAACTGTGGTGGAGGGATCGACTATGTGGGAGAGAATGACTCACACACACACACACACACACACACTGACACACACACTCACACACACACTCACACACACACACACACACACACACACACACACACACACTCACACACACACTCACACACACACACACACACACACACCTGTGGAGGAGTGTGTGGGCCGCTCTCTCTCACTCAGCTGCAGTACGACTCTAACGAGCTTCCTGCTCCTCCTCCTCTCGTCAGGTTGAAGAGTGAAGCCCCGCCCCCCACCCCAGGGACAACCTGGGTGGGGGGGGAAACTCCACAGAATCAGTGAATAAACGACGACCTCACGTCACCTCTTTATTGACATAATGTTGCCGTGACGATCAAACTAAAACATGGAAACTTTATTCACTAATCTCCCTCTGACAGTTTCTTCTTCTCTGTCGGAGGATAACGATGAACGAGAGGCAGATTCCAGAAGCTTCTCTTTCAACACTAGAAATTAATCTTTCCACTTATCGCTGCATCTTTTCATCTTCAAGAGTCTTCAGCTGCAAACATCCTCAGATTGTTTCAGACTAGAAATCAACTCGAGCTTTTCACTTCTTCGGCCCAGAGATGAGCCGGGTTCTCATCCATAGAAGAGAAGGAGCTTCGGGATTTAAAGAACTCCAGAGTCATTTTGTTCCTGAACGCCCCCCCCCCCCTCTCCTCCTCCTCCTCCACGATGAACTCGAGTGTTTTTCAGAGTAATGAGTGTTTCAGTCTGGAAGGAAACTCACCAACACATCTGCTCTCTTCTGTTAAGAGCCACTCAGGAGAAATTCCTCAAAAATAAAAATGAGAAATTACAATTAATTCTCTAATGGATTTTTGGGGGGCGGGGTGGGGGGGTAGAAAGCTGCAGATTTAACATGTTTTAAGAGGAACATTAAGATTTTAAAAGTAACTGATCGAATACAGTGGGCGAAGATTGAAACTGAGCAAAGGGAAACGAACTAATGAGTTTTGATTTTCATCCACGTGTCATAAATCATACAAACATCATTTCAGGAACCAGGAGACAGAAGTTTCTTTGTCACTTTGGCTTTTTCACCAGATGATTCTGATTATTCTGATTATTTCTATTTATCGGTTTAACACAAACATTGTCGTCGTGCTGATCTCGGTTATGGAACATCTACAGAATTACTTCCTATTTGGCAATTTGTCTTCAAAGTAAAAGCACAAAATTTGTTTTGTTTCTGCAGTGCTTTACATGGAGCTGAATTACAGAGGTTTTATTTTGAAAAGTTGTGATCTTGGGTCTGAAAATTTGTGTCAGTTGTTTAACAGATTCTAAAAGTAGCTCTATTAATATAATATCTTCAGTGCAGATAAACCAGGAAGGATGAACACGAGGTTTCTTACTTCACTTTGCACCAAAGACTGTTTATAAAAAGCTCTGCTCACTTGTCCGTCAGAATCCAAAATGAACCAGGGAAAGAAAACCAAAGACAAAGGAATTCTACAGAAGCTAAACCTGAACGGAGTCAGTGGAAGTTCATCTTGTTTCTGCTGCACAGAGATCAGAGGGAATCGAACCGGAACCGACAGCACCGGAGGTCGTGGTCGGGTTTAGAACCTGACGGCCACAGGAACAGGAACGTGTTGGTTTCACTGAGCTCATGCTTCCTGTTCGGAGGTGAAACGCAGCGACGCTCCACTGACATCAAACAGAACCCCCAGCCAACGCCAATTGGAGATAGACTGCTGGGAAATTTGTAAAATTACTATTCCAAATTCACGAGGTGGAGCGCTGCCACTGTTAGACAGTTTAGGGAGAGCCGCGGTGCGTAGAACCGTTTCAGTCGGCCTCCCGCTGTGATGCAATCTGCTACGAGCATCAGTCAAATCAGCCTCGCTGCTCCAGGATAAGAAAACACAGCCGCCAGCCAAGTCGCTAAACTCTCAAACATTCTGGAGGATTCCCCAACCTGCACTCAGGCAGCAGAGCGAGCCGCAGAGCGTCTGCTTCCATCGGATCCTCACACCCACAGGTTGATCCGTGAGGCCGGTGGTCATCACAGATCTGCTCGTGTGGAGGCTTCTCCGCTCGTTTGGTGAAACTGGAACAGAGTTGAAGCACAATCTGCTTCCTGCATGTGTTACTGAGCACACGCTGGCTGTTTGGCCCCTAATGTTTCATTTCCCTGTGTCCTTATTTTGTGATCGGCTCATTTAATGCTTCACAGCTCTCGTGACTCTTGTGAGAAGCAGGAGATTCTCCAGAAAGGACGGGAGACTGATTTCATGCAGAAGCAGGAATAAATGAGCAGAGAACCTCACGACTCAGACTGTTTTCAGGTTCCTGGTGGAACAACCCGTCACCGCGGCAGCAGCGTGTTGCTCCACCACGAGGAGTCGGACGTGTTTGATGCTGTTCAGAGCAGCGGGGAGGAGGAGTCGGGCGCCGGAGACATTTTAATATGAGGACACAGTCTCTGCTGGAGGAGAATTTAAATCACAATCTCTCCAGGTTCTCCAGGTAAAGCAGCCGAGGCTCATGGGTAAAGCAGCTGAGGCCATAGATATATATATAAAGACTAGATGTCTCGTTCAACGGAGCCGGACGACACCACATGGCGGCCATCTTGCCAGAGGTTGCTCGCTCACCCATAACATTGTGTTGGTAGTGGTAAATAACCATAACTTGCTCAATTTTCAACCGATTTTGGTTTGTTATAAACGTCAGAGATGAAGATATGACACTGCATACTTAAGGATAATTATGTAATTTTCTAAAAAATTTAATAATATTTATGCAGTGTTATAACTACATCTCGTTTGACGTTTATAACAAACCAGACCGTTTCAAAATCGGTTGAAAATTGAGTAAGTTATGGTTATTTACCACTACCAACACAATGTTATGGGTGAGCGAGCCGCCCCCTAGCAAGATGGCCGCCATGTGGTGACGTCCGGCTCAGTCGAACGAGACATCTAGTCTTTATATATGTCTATGGGTAAAGCAGCCGAGGCTCGTGGGTAAAGCAGCCGAGGCTCGTGGGTAAAGCAGCCGAGGCTCATGGGTAAAGCAGCCGAGGCTCGTGGGTAAAGCAGCCGAGGCTCATGGGTAAAGCAGCCGAGGCTCGTGGGTAAAGCAGCCGAGGCTCGTGGGTAAAGCAGCCGAGGCTCGTGGGTAAAGCAGCCGAGGCTCATGGGTAAAGCAGCTGAGGCTCGTGGGTAAAGCAGCCGAGGCTCATGGGTAAAGCAGCTGAGGCTCGTGGGTAAAGCAGCCGAGGCTCGTGGGTAAAGCAGCTGAGGCTCATGGGTAAAGCAGCTGAGGCTCATGGGTAAAGCAGCCGAGGCTCATGGGTAAAGCAGCTGAGGCTCATGGGTAAAGCAGCCGAGGCTCATGGGTAAAGCAGCCGAGGCTCATGGGTAAAGCAGCCGAGGCTCGTGGGTAAAGCAGCCGAGGCTTGTGGGTAAAGCAGCCGAGGCTCGTGGGTAAAGCAGCCGAGGCTCATGGGTAACCAGCCGAGGCTCATGGGTAAAGCAGCCGAGGCTCATGGGTACTGTGGCTCCTGGAGGTAACTGAGTTCAGAGTCTGCAGATCCCTATTGGCTGAAACGCTTCCCACAGCTGAGCAGTGACTTCATGTCTCTGCAGTTGATCAGAGGGATTCTGGGAGGTGTAGTAAATCATTAGCAGGAGCAGAAATAGATGAAGCCGCGGCAGGTCAGTGGAAACAGATTCCATTTAATTAAGTAAGTAAGTACAAACACACATAAGTACATAAGTGCGGACAGATGAGGAACACTTCAGACCGAGGCTCGGTGTGAAGCAGCAGATTCTGTGTTTGTGTACATGAGACTTTAATTCACCACAGCAGCAGATTCTCCATCTGCTCCGCACGTGTTCCTCCTCAGAGAGAGAGCCAGGGCCGGTCCTCTGCAGAAACATCTGGATTCTTTCCCAGTGGTTCTTCCCTGGGGGGCGGTGGGGGGGGTGGGGGGGGTTTGAAGATCCACAGCAGAGCAGGAACAGAACCCTCCTTCCTGGGTCAGAGGGTTCACTTTCCCCTCGGTGTCAGTGGTTCCTCGTCCTGGAACCACAGAGCAGTGCAGGGCTCAGGAATGTTTCCATAGAAAGTCTCTGGAGCACATGTTTCTTTATCTGAGTGAGTTCAGCTCAGATGCTTCCAGACGAGACCTGAGATGGTTTGAGAAGGTTCCACCCGTTCTGTCCTTAACGGCTCAGTCATTGAAGGACACATCTGAAGGAGCTGAGGCTGCCTAACCCTGATGCAGTCCAATGGAGGAATGAACCCCTGGATTGGAACACAGCTGTGGTGAACATGTAGCAATAAAACCTCATAAGTCATTTAATCTTTGTATAACATTTTAAAAAGAGGATTCTTCTGTGAGGAACACGACAGGAGCTTCTCCTGAGAACATGGCCTGAGATCTGATGCTTCTATAGAGACCGATGGAAGAAACAAGGACGAACCTCAGATCCTGTTGGAACAGAAAACACTTGGCGAGACGCTGGTGCTTTGACGGCTGAAGGTTCGAATGGAGATCCAGGCTGAGGCTGCTGAAGCCAAACATCTGGACGGAGCTCACAACCACCAGGAGGACTCACAACCACCAGGAGGACTCACAACCACCAGGAGGACTCATAACCACCAGGAGGACTCACAACCACCAGGAGGACACACAACCACCAGGAGGACTCACAACCACCAGGAGGACTCACAACCACCAGGAGGACTCACAACCACCAGGAGGACTCACAACCACCAGGAGGACTCACAACCACCAGGAGGACTCACAACCACCAGGAGGACTCACAACCTACCTAAATAGAAGTAGTACACAGTGTAGTAAAGTATAATGGATCCAAACTGAGTCAGCTGTGGTTTGGAAACACTGGTTTTATTCTGTCTCTTCTTCTCTTTGTTAAAAGTCATGGACGTCCTGCTGGTCAACCCATCACCTCCAGGATCTAAGGTTCCTTCAGTATCTACGGTTCCTTCATGACTAAGGTTCCTTCAGTATCTAAGGTTCCTTCAGTTTTTAAGGTTCCTCCAGTATAAAAGGTTCCTTCAGTATCTAAGGCTCCTTCAGTATCTACGGTTCCTTCAGTATCTAAGGTTCCTTCAGTATCTAAGGTTCCATCAGTATCTAAGGTTCCATCAGTATCTACAGTTCCTTCGGTATCTGAGGTTCCTTCAGTATCTAAGGTTCTCTCAGTATCTTTGGTTCCTTCAGTATCTACGGTTCCTTCGGTATCTGAGGATCCTTCAGTATCTACGGTTCCTTCAGTATCTGAGGTTCCTTCAGTATCTAAGGTTCCTTCAGTATCTAAGGTTCCTTCAGTTTCTAAGGTTCTTTCAGTATCTAAGGTTCCTTCAGTATCTACGATTCCTTCAGTATCTAAGGTTCCTTCAGTATCTGAGGTTCCTTCAGTATCTACGGTTCCTTCAGTATCTAAGGTTCCTTCAGTATCTAAGGTTCCTTCAGTATCTAAGGTTCCTTCAGTATCTGAGGTTCCTTCAGTATCTAAGGTTCCTTCAGTATCTGAGGTTCCTTAAGTATCTGAGGTTCCTTCAGTATCTAAGGTTCCTTCAGTATCTGAGGTTCCTTCAGTATCTGAGGTTCCTTTAGTATCTGAGGTTCCTTCAGTATCTAAGGTTCCTTCAGTATCTGAGGTTCCTTAAGTATCTGAGGTTCCTTCAGTATCTAAGGTTCCTTAAGTATCTGAGGTTCCTTCAGTATCTAAGGTTCCTTCAGTATCTGAGGTTCCTTCAGTATCTGAGGTTCCTTCAGTATCTGAGGTTCCTTCAGTATCTACGGTTACTTCAGTATCTAAGGTTCCTTCAGTATCTGAGGTTCCTTCAGTATCTGAGGTTCCTTCAGTATCTACGGTTCCCTCAGTATCTACGGTTCCTTCAGTTTCTACGGTTCCTTCAGTATCTTTGCTGTAGAAAGAAGTTTCTTCAGAACCTTGGCGTCGACTCGGGGAACCGAAGCCAGATCTGGTGACATCACCCCTGTGCTGACAAACACAAATACAAATAAAGTGACTCATACGTACATTACACAATTATAACACACCCACCAACTGGCAGGCCCTCACACACACACACACACACACACACACACACACACACACACACTCTCTCTGCTGGAGTCTCTGGTTGTGTAGGATATGTCCACATGTGGAACACCAGCTGGTCAACACACACACACACACACAGACACACACAGACACACACAGTCATGCGTTCTTCTCCCCTGCTGCGTTAACACACCTCCTGCTGAGACTCTTTCCTCTTTGCATGTGTAACAGAACTCACTCACTCACACACGTTGTCGTTCTGCTTCACACTTGTTTACACACTCGCTCACGCACCAGCGGTACACACATTTGCAGTAGTACAGTACTCCCTCTCTCTCCCACACACACGCACACACACACACACAGACACACACACACACACATCCCTTGTGCCAGTATCTGTGTTTATCAGAGTGCGTCACACATTTCATCATACTACACACAAACACACTGTATATATACACAGACACAATCTATAGACACACTCATTTAATCCATCATTGCATCATATTAAGACGCTGTATTTCTACACACACACACACACACACACACACACTTACACACAGATTGCATCACAGTCTGGCAGTAAACGTCCTTTATTGTTCTCTAAACTTTCATCTCAGAGATGAAAACATGCAGCGAATAGATCCAGACAGAGGGGTAGAGTGGTCGTCCTCCAACCTGAAGGTCGGCAGTTCGATCCCCAGTCTGAACCATCTGCATGCCGAAGTGTCCTTGGGCAAGATGCTGAACCCTGAAGGCCCCCCCCCATAGAATAACAAAGTGCTGCTAACAGATGCACTGTATGAATGTGTGAGTGAATGGGTGAATGTGAAACTGTAAAGCGCTTTGAGTCATCAAGACTAGAAAAGCGTTTTATAAATATATAAATACAAAACCATTTACCATTTAGAGGTTCCGTTCTAAACCAGTCCGACTGAAACCATCATCAGACCGAACCAGGAGGACTGAAACCAGCAGCTCAGTCGTCTGAGGCCAAACTAAGAAAATCATTTCTGTCTAAACATCCGAGAAAAGATTCACTTTTAAGGAAAGTAAAATAAATGTTTTAACGGATCGTTCGTCGGGATCCTCAACAGAAGTTTGTCATTTTGTTCAGCGCCATCTTGGTTGTCAAAAACAAAGAAGTGACCATATTTGGAGGAGCAGGGGGTGGAGCCAGACTGAAAGCTCGTTGACACGCCCACCTGCACCCATTGGACGGTCCCACTGTGTTATCCACCCCCCAATACATTGAGAGCTTTATGGTCTATTATTTGACTGTGTGTGTGTGTGTGTGTGTGTGTGTGTGTGTGTGTGTGTGTGTGTGTGTGTGTGTGTGTGTGTGTGTGTGTGTGTGTGTGTGTGTGTGTGTGTGTGTGTGTGTGTGTGTAGGCCGAAAAATGCATTAGTCATTCAAATAACACAAAGGAGAAACTCCACTGAGTCACATCTTAAAAATAAGAAACATTCAGGCACCAGGATGGAAAAAACCAGACAACCCAGTTTGGTAACAGGTCTCTGCCAAACTCCACCAGACCTGGAGATCAGTCGGCTGAAACCTGGCCGGGAGAAGAAAGAAAACTACTAAACAAATAAATGAAACCATCATGGGATCACTCATCACGGAGACCAGGTGGAAAGCACTCAGTCAAATAAAAGAATAAAAACAGTCAGATCTGGATCAGCCGCTTGACTGGAGCCTCGTCTGAATGAACGCTTTGTCCACATGGAGGGCTGTGTGTGTGTGTGTGGGGGGGGGGGGGGGGGTGTGTGTGTGTGTGTGAAAGTAAAGTGTGTGAAAGAAAGAGGGACAAAGAGAACAAAATGGAGTGAAAAAGAGACACTGAGACAAAGAGAGAGAGTTTGGTGTCGAGATTAAACAGGCAGTACAGGATGTGCAGCCAAAGTATTTCTCTGCTTGGCTGCAGATTGTGTGTGTGTGTGTGTGTCTGTGTGTGTGTGTGGGTGTGTGTGTGTGTGTGTGTGTGAGTGTGCGTGTGTGTCTGTGTGGGTGTGTGTCTGTGTGTGAGTGAGTGTGTGTGAGATGTAATGAACGTTGCTGATGGGATGTCACTTGTGCGCTTTAGTCTGTAGTATCACAAGTAGGAGGGACACACACACACAAACACACACACAGATTCGTTACCTGAGTTTCACACACGTCCTGATATGTTGTGTTCAATGAATATTTGAACAAAAAAATGTCGTCATCGTCACTGATTGTAGTTGTTAAAAAACTGCACAGCTGAAAGTCCTGAGTGTCGTCAGGACTCTTTCACACCTTTACATTACATTACATTACATTACATAGAGCTGAAGCTTTTATCCAAAGCGACTTACAATAAGTGCATCAACCCCGAGGGAACAAACCAAGAACAACAAGGATCAAGAAAGTACAAATTCTTCAAAAATAAAGCAAAACTACAAAATGCTATAAGTAAGTTCCATTTAAGTGCTACTAACTTGTTAGTTTCAAAAACCTGGTTCGGTTCAGAGCTTCAGACTCTTCAGTTCAGTCTGAACCTGAACATCAGGTGTGAACGGTTCCTCAGAGCAGTAGAGGAGTTCTGGGTCCGGATCAAACTGAACCAGGTTCTGTTGCTATGCAGTGAAAACACTTTGTAGTATAGTTCGGACTTTTGGACCAATCACAGGAAGTAGAGACAGAATTAAACAGTAGAAGAAGAAGAAGAAGAAGCTGCAGTCTTCACCTCTGACGATATAATGTTAGAACTAAGAGGACGTTCACTTGGTGTATTTGAACTGTAGTACTGTGTAGAACTGTAGAGTACTGTAGTACTATGGAGTATTGTAGTACTTTGGAGTACTGCGCCTGAAGAATCTGATGCTGGGAGTAATTCCATCATGATGTTAACATGGTGACCTAAGGACCCCCCCAACTGACAACACGCCTACATCAGACGCGTCTATAAACCAATCAGAGTCAGGTATAGGTAGACTCCGCCCACGTAGGTGAAGACGACAGGACGTACGTTTGACAGACTGAAATCTTTAAAATCTCTAAATTACAAAGTGAAACCAGAACTAACAGATCAAAAGAAACATGGAACAAACACATGAAACTTCCGACTCTCAGAGGAAACAAACTGATAATCCTTCACAGACAGAGGCAGCGCCACCTTGTGGATCGAGGGTTGAATTTGCAGTAGCATTTCAACAATCAGCTGTTGTTCAGTAAATTAATTCACAATAAAACACAAGACGTGTGTGTCAGACTTTCACTTATCTTAATAATCTATAAAGTCTAAATTATTTATCTACAGACAACTCATTTAAAATACAGTTTAATTTGACCTGCGGACGTTAAACTCTTTTAAAATCAAACCTCAGGTCTTCTCCTTCACAGCCACCTCTTCATCAAATCTATATTTTTAATATGCATGTGTTGCATTAACTTTAATTTATGTCTGTATAATGAGCCGAGGCACCTTGAGCTGCCTGCGAGTGTGATTAGCTTCCTGTGGTGGAACCGACATGAATCAAACATGTTCCCAGGTTTATATCTGTGTAAAAACAAATTCATAATTTGGGCGTGAATGTGATTTACTTATTCTTTAGAGTCGTCCAAATTTTATTTCATGAAACATCCTCCTTTGTGTATTTGTTTTGGGAAGGGGAGGAGTATTTATCTTAAAGAAACTCGACATCTACCCGTCGACCGCCCGCTCCTTTAAAGAGAAGAAGAAGAAAGTGACGTGTCAGCGCTGGTGAGCCGTGAAGAAGACGCCGTTTGTCACCTGACTTTATTGATGTTTAAACAAATAGACGCCGCGGGACAACGCAGGACGTTTAAAAGAAAAATCAAAGAGGAGACGAGGGAGGAGATGAACGGGTGAAGACTATGAGACAAAGGGAGGAGAAGAGTGATGGAGGGAGGAGGAGGAGAAAGTTGGAGGAAAGAGGGAGTGATGGGACATACTCTCCTCCCTCCTCTTCTTCACTGATTACTCCTTCTCTTTTTCCTTGTTTGCATCTCTACCGATCTTCAGCTTCATCTCCTCATCCTTCCTCTTCATCCTCTCCTCTCTCCCTCTCTCCTCTCCTCATCTTCTCTCTTTCATTCTCTTCCTCTCTTTCGCTGCCTGTTCATGAACAAATGAATGAAAAAGAAACAGATGAGACTTTCTTTTCTACGTCATCAGTCTTTTTATTAGATTTTTCCTTCGTCAGTTTTTCTCCAGCATCTTGTTTGGTAGCGAGTGAAAATCCATTAACACGTTTCTATCTTAATAAACACATTCACACTTGAAGCCGGTTCTGATCGTCACCGAACTGTCAATCAAACCTCATCAGGCAAGTTTCATGTGCCGATAATAATGGTTATAATAAAGATCTATAATCATTCATTTGGAAACTGTAGAGATTTTGTTTCTGTGTCTCACAGACAAAGACTGGAACTGGAGGTTTTTGGACACACACAGACACACACAGACACACACACACACACACAGACACACACAGTGATTGTAGTCCTCAGTTTTTTGAAGGAGTGTTTAGCAGATTTTATTTTCTGTTTTTTGGGCAGCACGCGCGGGGTAGCGCTCGCTCCCTCCAGCGACCATGGGACTCGGCACGTTGCCATGGAAACAGCCCAAACTGCACTGGTGGAGGGATGGGGGGGGGGGGAAGGCAGACAGACAAAACTAAAAAGAATCAGAGGGAAATGTTTTTACTCAAAGAAGAAGAAGGCCTTCTGTGTGTGTGTGTGTGTGTGTGTGTGTGTGTGTGTGTGTGTGTGTGTGTGTGTGTGTGTGTGTGTGTGTGTGTGTGTGTGTGTGTGTGTGTGTGTGTGTGTGTGTGTGTGTGTGTGTGTGTGTGTGTGTGTGTGTGTGTGTTGAAGGATGAGACGAGACAAAGCAGTGAGAGAGAAAGAAATGCAGGTGTGTGTCTGTCTGGGTTTGTACAATTTGTGTGTGTCCTGTCTGATTTTTAAGTGTGTGTGTGTGCGTGTGTGCGCACAGCAAACATTCTGGCCTCTCACAGATGAAGTAAATAACGTTGATTGTTTCCTCGGTGTTGTTCTCAGCGTGTTGACGGAGGATGAAGTCCAGTTCAATCGAGCTGCTGTTGACTTTACGTTTTTTAAAAGTAATTTTCTAATCGACTTCGATAGAAACAACCAGTGGAGTCGCCCCCTGGTGGCCATCACACACAATACAGGTTTCCGACACTTCTGCGTTGGCACACGTTGTTTTGGACGAGCGTTGTTTGTGTTATCGAGGTTCACGATCTTTAGTTTGACACGCCCCAAGCCAATGTATGCTAGCCACTAGCATCAAACTCGGCTCAAAATCGTTAATTTTTAAAGTTTGACCTTTGCTCTCAGGCTGAGCAGCTTTCACTGCACTTCACGGACATTTCTATGAAGGTTATGGCCCAGACGCTCGCTTGGCCTAGCTCGGCTCGGCTCGGCCCGGCCCGACTCGGACCACAACGTGACGCGTCCTCATGAGAACGTAGACGACCTCATCTGGTCCGAGGCGGCAGCAGGACGCTGAGGAGGAAGCGACACCGAGCCTCACACCCTCTGTGTACGTGACGCTGGCTCAGCGAACAGTGTGTGTTTCTAATTAATTTCACTAACACACACAGAGGACTATTGTGTGTGTGTTTTGTGTTTGTAGTGTAGTACAACATGTTTATATGTGAATGTGGGTGGTTGTGTCTGTGCACAATCCCTCCTTCGGTATCCTGTATAATTTCTTTCTGTGTGTGAGTGTGTGTGTGTGTGTGTGTCTCTGTGTGTGTGTGTCGGTGTGTGTGTGTGTGTGTGTCCCTGAGCTAGTATCAGTGGTAAGCTGTGATTCAGGCTGTGAAAACACTGATTTGGCAACGACAGCGTCTTCCTCCATCTCAGACTCACTCGGTCCCAAAAAAATCTATTTCTTAAAACTGAAGCTTTATAATAAAAAAGGTGTGTGTGTGTGTGTGTGTGTGTGTGTGTGTGTGTGTGTGTGTTTTGGGCGTGTCCCTGACTCCTGCTGGAGTCACTCTCTGCTGCAAAGATTCGTAAAAACATCTTTCTCGTCTGTTTTAATTCATGCATCTTGATGAGGACTGATGTGTGTGTGTGTGTGTGTGTGTGTGTGTCTGTGAGTGTGTGTGTGGCTTTAATCTGTAACTTTCCACATTTAAAGTCACATTTCAGACGCTCACATGTTATTTAAAACAAAGATGTTTAAACCTCACTTACAGCTTTTGTATTAATTTATTATGTATTACTATGTTTTTCTATATTTTGTCATCATACTGAAGATGAGTGGATCTCTGACATGTAAGATATCTAAAGAGCAGAATTGAATTTCTTTATGCAATTGAAAAGGAACTGAACTGACATTTAATAATGTTCCTTGACTAGATCGAATCCTTTTCATCTGCATAAATACGCTGCTTGTGTCCAGATTACAAATCAAACACACACACACACACACACACACAGACTCACACCCTTCTTTCCAAGGGAAATTATCAGTTCAATAACTTGTGTGATTTGCTGAGAAATTCACGGCTTTGACTGAGTTTTGATCTCAACACAAAAAGGAAAGATTTATATTTAAACGGAGCCATGAACTCGGCCCCCCCCCCCGGCCTCAGAAGACGACGAGGTTTGTAAAAACATTTGTAACTCGAGCTCCTCGGGCGGCTGACGTGTGTAACGCACAGATTCCTGCCAGCAGCTCCACGGACGCACAAGAAACCACAGAGAGACCCACACAGTGTGATGAGTCTGTACACACACCGTGTTAGTGGCTGGTTCATTAGGTCATGCACGTGTTTCACTGTTTGTGTGTGTGTGTGTGTGTGTGTGTGTGTGAGTGAGTGTGTGTGAGTGTGTGTGAGAGTGTGTGTGTGTGTGTGTGTGGTTGTGTGTGTACAGCAGTCCGTCTCGTTGCATCAGACCTTCGAAGGTTCATCTGGTTTCAATGGAAATGTTCCGACCTCAGCGTCTCACCTGCCAGAGCTGAGACGTGCTCTCTCTTCTCTCGCTCTTCTCTCGCTCTTCTCTCGCTCTTCTCTCTCTCTTCTCTCGCTCTTCTCTCGCTCTTCTCTCTCTCTTTCTTGGAAACAAGTTTTCGGTCTGGAGCCAGTGCGGTAATCCTGAAATATGTGTCGTCTTATGTCTTTTAAATGAAGCCTCCGCAGGAATTTACTACTTCCAGATTCTCAGTGAAACAGTTTTTCAGAGCATCAGAAACATGATGTTTGTTTGGAGCTGAAGCCGCGGACGAGTTGTGGGTTATTTATTGATTTATAAGTCGGGCTGAGAGACGTTGATGATATCTACAGTCAAACATCACAACAGAGGATGGGAGAAGAAGAAATGTAGAAATAAAACTCAAATAATCTCAAATGAGGGAGGAGAAGATGGATTAGGAGATGGACGGGCGTCGTTTGGATCTTTAACACGAGCTGAGGGTCGTGATCCAAAGAATGAGATCAAGAATATACAAGAGTCCGAACTGGGTGGAATCAGATGATTCAGAACCGTGGGATGATGGAAGTCTTCTCCTGGTTAGATTCCTTCAGAGTTGATGGTTCAGGAGGTTTTTATCTGAATTCTCCTCAGAGGAATAAACTCAGCTTGTTTCTCTGATCATTTAAAATCCAGACGTCCAACGACTAAAATCCTTCATCCACTTCAAGAACAGAAACCACCAAGATCTCAAGAGTTCCTCCTGATAGAGTTCCTTCAAACTGGATGACACGTCACTTGTATCGGGACGGACAGGACGCCACCGCCTGGCGACCACATGAAACCTGACCTGGATTCAAACTGCAGATTTCATCCAGTTTGAATTGTAATGAAACAACACAACCTGAGCTCCAGAGGAACACAGGTCTGTTTTGTGTTTAGTGGTTTAAATGAGGTCGAGTTCCAGATTCCTGGTTCAGGTTGTGTTTCGTCTCTTTTCTCTCTGCTTTTGGTCTCCTCCACCTCCTCCGAGGAACTTCTACCTCTGGTTAAATCCTCTTCTTCTTCTGCAGCTGCTCGTGAACTGAGGCTTTTTACAGATTGAACCTAAATGTGCAGCTGAAAGCGGCTGAAGGAGTTGGATCAGGTTTGACCCCGGGTTCAGGGTCGTGACCCCGGAGCCTCTCGACCCCGTGAACCTTTACAAACAGTTTTCCAGCTTTGATTTGACTCCACGTGTTGCTTCAGTCGAACCTCAGCAGTGCGCCGCTCTGGCTTCAGAGTTTCTGTCGTACATGGAAATTGTGACTAAACAAATTATATCAAGGAGGAGAAATGTAAACCATCTGTTCCTGATGATGACGGTTGTTTTTCTCTCCCTCCAACATTCTGCCTCTTTCGAGGAATTCAAAGAACTTCTGTGTTTGTTGCTTTTTCATCTTCTGGTTACGACTCCTCCAGCGTTGGACCGATGCCACGTGCTGAGCCCGGATCTGAAGAACAGAGCAAAGGTTCATTCTTTACGTCTCCTGTTTAACGAATGTTTTCATTTCAACTGATCCAATTAGAATATAACATGAAATCTTTACTTTGAACTTAACACTCAATTTAATTATTATTATAATTGCTCCTTTACTGCTGATTCACCTGCAGCTTCAAGAGCTCGACGGTCGTCAGTCCTGTGAATCACACAGAGGCTTTGACCTTTGACCTTTTCTTAGGTCGGGTTTGGTTCTTCTTCATGTCCGGTGTAAAGAGCATCTCGTGTAAATTGGCGACTTGTGGCGTGACCTCATCGTGACGAACTTAGTGTCGTCAGGTGGTTTTTACGTTTAAACGTCTTTTCTTCCTGTTGTTTTCTTCTTCATCTCCTTTAAATCTCAACATCTTCTTAATAATGTTCTGTCAGTAAAAAGTATTTTGACGTACATGATGGAATCTGTGTCTCCGGACAAATGCATTAGTATTTCTTCAGTTGCAGCAAGTGATATGAAATATCTCTGGAGGCCGAGGACGCAACGTGAGAATCAGATTTTCACACAGAGAGAAACAAATATATATATTTTGTAGGTTAAAGAAACGGAAAGAGAGACTGAGGTGTTTCTGAGAATCGACCTGTAGCCGTGGAAATGTTCAGCCCACGTAGTTGAGGACGACAGGACGCACGAGGTCTGACAGAAGTTTGAATTACAAGTGAAGGAGACAGATAACATGAAACTATGGAACAAACATGAAGCTTCAGACTCTCAGAGAGAGAAATGAAAAGTCCCGTTCAGGCGTCGCTCAGGGAATCGATGGAGGATCTGGAGGATCAGCAGAATCCATGAGAATGAGGTGATTTCCATCCGGAGGCTGAAGGACTGAGGTCAGGTTCTGGAACCGGAGGAGCAGCTCGTGTCTGAGGGTTTATCCACCGGAATGAAAAACAAACACAACCGGCTCAGCTCATCTGGACGAGAGAAATCCCCCCCGAGGAACCAGGAGAAGGTCCAGTGGTCGTCTGAGGTGAGAAGTCCGATCAGAGACCTGAAGGAGAACATGGAGCCGAGCCGAGTCCAGCATCTTCTGGGCGGAGTTTTCCTTTTGCTTATCAGACGCCATCGAACTGACGCTCGCTGACAGAGGCTGTCGTCCCACCGCCATCTTGTCTGGAGAGCGTGTGTGTGTGTGTGACTTTTTGGCCGTGGTCGAGGTGTGTGTGTGTGTGTGTGTGTGTGTGTGTGTGTGTGTCTGTGTGTGTGTACATCTCAGCGTGAGGAGTCGTGCTGTAAAGCTGCTCGTCCCGTCTCAGCCAAAGTCAACAGCCGAGCGCATAACTTCCCATGAGCCTTTTCCCCTAGAAGGTAACTGGAAGGCTGCTCTGCTAGTGTGTGTGTCTGTGTGTGTGTGTGTGTGTGTGCACGCTGTGTTGTAGCACCGATGTTGGCACACAGTGTGTGTTTTAGAGGATAAACACACACACACACACAGAACTGGCGTGTGTGTGTTTTACATGCGTGCTGGTGTCTTGCTTTTATTCATGGGGGCATTTCTTCACCCTGTGTGTGTGTGTTTTTGTTTTAAATGCACATGCAGCATGAAGTCTAACACACACACACACACACACACACACACACACACAGTCACACAATAACAGATGCACACTGTCCTTGGTTGTGTGTGTGTGTGTGTGTTGAAAAAAGCAACACATACCAGCACAGGTACTGTCGGTGTGTGTGTGTTGTTTCAGCGTGTGTGTGTGTGTGTGTTGTCTCAGTGTGTGTCTGTGTGTGTCTGTGTGTGTGTCAGTGTGTGTCTTTGTGTGTGTGTGTGTGTGTGTGTGTTGAAAAAAGCAACACATACCAGCACAGGTACTGTCGGTGTGTGTGCGTTGGTTCAGCGTGTGTCAGTGTGTGTCTGTGTGTGTGTGTAGGCTCAGTGTGTGTCTGTATGTGTGTGTGTGTGTCTGTGTGTGTGTCTGTGTGTGTGTGTGTGTCTGTGTGTGTGCAGCGGAGCAGAGTGGCGTCTCTAATGCGATTACGTCCCTTGTCTCCGTGCAGAACTGATAAGGTATTAGAGGGCGGAGCCGTGATGAGATTTAAATTAATTCAGCCTCCATTCAAATCCACCATGAGATGAGCTGCTCCATTATTTGGCCTTCAGCTCCTCACTCCTCCTCCTCCTCCCTCCATCCCTCCCTCCTTCCCTCCCTCCTTCCATCCCTCACTCCCTCCTCCCTCCCTCCCTCCTTCCTTCTCCCCTTTTCTTTTACTCGTCTCATCACACCCCTCCTTCTCGTCTCCCTTTAATCCCTCTGCTTCTCCTCCCGAGCAATCTTCTTCCATCCCTTCGTCTCATTCCCTCCTTCCTCCCCTGTTCTTTTACTCCTCTTTTACTCCACACCTCCTTCTGTCTCTCCCACCTTCGTCACTTTTAACAATCCCTCTTCTTCCTCTCCTCCTATCCGTCCTTCCTTGTTTTTTCCTCCCTCCTTCCAGCCCTCCATCTCCTTCCTTCTTTTCGGGACTCCCCTCTGAATCTTCTCTTTCCTGTCTTCCATTCCACCACCTCCTCTCTTCCTCCCTTCCTTCCATCCCTCACTCCCTCCTCCATCCTCCCTCCTTCCTTCTCCCCTTTTCTTTTACTCGTCTCATCACACCCCTCCTTCTCGTCTCCCTTTAATCCCTCTGCTTCTCCTCCCGAGCAATCTTCTTCCATCCCTTCGTCTCATTCCCTCCTTCCTCCCCTGTTCTTTTACTCCTCTTTTACTCCACACCTCCTTCTGTCTCTCCCCCCTTCCAACAATCCCTCTTCTTCCTCTCCTCCTATCCGTCCTTCCTTGTTTTTTCCTCCCTCCTTCCAGCCCTCCATCTCCTTCCTTCTTTTCAGGACTCCCCTCTGAATCTTCTCTTTCCTGTCTTCCATTCTACCACCTCCTCTCTTCCTCCCTTCCTTCCATCCCTCACTCCCTCCTCCATCCTCCCTCCTTCCTTCTCCCCTTTTCTTTTACTCCTCTTTTACTCCACACCTCCTTCTGTCTCTCCCACCTTCGTCACTTTTAACAATCCCTCTTCTTCCTCTCCTCCTATCCGTCCTTCCTTGTTTTTTCCTCCCTCCTTCCAGCCCTCCATCTCCTTCCTTCTTTTCGGGACTCCCCTCTGAATCTTCTCTTTCCTGTCTTCCATTCCACCACCTCCTCTCTTCCTCCCTTCCTTCCTCCCTTCCTCCCCTTTTCTTGACGCACCCTATTCCATCATCTCCCTCTGTGCCTTTTCCTCCCTGTCTCCTTCCCTCCTTCCAGCCCTCCATCTCCTCTCTCCTTTCATTCCTCTGTCTCCCTCCTTCCTCCTGAGTTTTCTTCCTCCATCCCTCCATCCTCTCTTATCTTTCTGTCTCCCTGTCTCCCCTCCTCTTCCCTCCTTCCCTCTCTTTCCTCTTTTACTCCTTCCCTTGTTTACTGTCATTGTGTTTCCCCCCCCCTCGTTCATCCATACTTTCTTCTCCCCTCTTTTCTCCTCTATACCTTCTTCTATATCTTTATCTCTCTTTCATCTCCCTTCTTTCCCTCTTTCCTTCCCTTGTCCAGTTTTCTTTCCTCCCTTCATTCCTTTCTCCTTCCCTCCATTCCTCACCTCCTCATTCCCTTTTTCCTACACCTCCTTTTTTGGTCTCATTTCAGTTTTTCCTCTCCTGTATCTTATCTTTATCTCTCCTCCTTCCCTCCTTAATTTATCCCTCCATTCCCCCTTCCCTTTTCACATCCTTTATTCCTCTCTCCATTCACTCCTCTTTCTGAATCCCCTCCTTCTTCCTCCCGTCAGTCCTCCATCCTCCATCTCTTTATTTCTCTATATGTGACATTCATTTCTGTTTCTCTCCTTCCTGTTTCCTAACTCCTTTCCTTCCTCACTTCTCTCTCAAATATCACTTCTTCATTTCCTTCCATCTTCTTCTCCTCCCTTTTCCATCCCTTCCTTCACTTCCTCCCCTCTTACCTAAATCATCTCCTACCTCCTTCCCTTCTTTCCTTCCCCTCTCAATTAAAATCCTCCTCCCCTCTCTCTGTTTCTCTCCTCCTTCCTTAACCATCTCCTCCTTTCCTCTTTTCTTGCCTCACCCCCCCCCACACACATCTCCCCCTCCACCCGCTTCCTTCTTATCCCTCCTTCCCCTGCTTCTACTCCTCTTTAACAAAACATTTAACCAAATGGAGTCAATGTTGTGTGTGTGTGTGTGTGTGTGTGTGTGTGTGTGTGTGTGTGTGTGTGTGTGTGTGTGTGTGTGTGTGTGTGTGTGTGTGTGTGTGTGTGTGTGTGTGTGTGTGTGTGTGTGTGTGTGTGTGTGTGTGTGTGTGTGTGTGTGTGTGTCTGAGGGAGGGAGGGAGAAAGGGAGGGAGCGAGGGAGCATCCCTACAAGCTTCCCATACCCCGTGCATGCATATTAATGTATTTCTCAATCCCTCCTCGTGTGTGTCTGTGTGTGTCTGTGTGTGTCTGTGTGTGTGTGTGTGTGTGTGTATGTGTGTGTGTGTGTGTGTCTGTCAGTGTGTGTCTGTGTGTGTGTGTGTGTGTGTCTGTGTGTGTGTGTGTGTGTCTGTGTGTGTGTCCTCCGCAGTAAATAAAGTCAGTGAGTGTCAGTAACCGATGGCAACAACTCTTCTCATCAGAGACTCAGCACGATGTTGAACAGTCAATTTTTATTCAAACTCTTTTCCGAAAATGTAAAAAACATATTGAATGAGGAATATTTGCTTGTAGGAAGATGTTTGTTTGGTCGGAGGGGTCAGAGGTCACAGCCTGCAGGGGGCGGAGCTTCCCACCCTGGAACATCATGTGACCTGCAGCTCTCGCTCTCGGCTCAAAATGAGATTCCCCAAAATTTCTGCTTAATCTGGAGCCACACATGAGAGGGGAGGGGGGGGGGATTTTGGCGTCGACAATTAGTAAATGACTCAATTTGCATATTCATAATCACTTTATTTGATTGGAATAGCTGCAGCCCCCCCGAGCCCCCCCGACGCCATCCAGACAGAAGCAACCTGCAGCTCATCAGCTCCAGCTGCTGCAGGTCAGTGAGGAGGAGAACCTCCCAGGAACCAGGAGAGAGAACCTTCACCTCCTTCACCTCCTTCACCTCCTTCAGCTCGCTCACCTGAACGCCACCGAGCCGCCGCCGCCCACGGCGCCACGACCAACACGTTAACTTCTTCTTCTCTGGTCCAGATCCTCGGGGAAATGAATCATTCATCTGATTTATTTTAAAAGTCGGTTGATATAAAAAACACGAGTTTCTGGGTTTGAATATTTCACTGAGTCTTAAAGATGGAGGATAGTGTGTGTGTGTGTGTGTGTGTGTGTGTGTGTGTGTGTGTGTGTGTGTGTGTGTGTGTGTGTGTGTGTGTGTGTGTGTGCGTGCGTGCGTGCGCGTGCGCGTGCGCGTGTGTGTGTGTGTGTGTGTCACTGACCTCGTGTTTCTCAATTTGTCTTCTTCCTCGTCTTTTGTGATTCCTAATCAATCACTTCTCCTCTCTTCCTTTCCTCTCCTCTCCTCCTCTCCTCCTCTCTTCCTTTTCCTCTCCTTCTCTCCTTCTCTCTTCCTCTCCTTCTCTCCTTCTCACCTCCTCTTCTCTCTTCCTCTATCTTCCTCTCCTCCTCTTCCTCTCCTTCTCTCCTCCTCTTCTCTCTTCCTCTATCTTCCTCTCCTCCTCCTCTCCTCCTCTCTTCCTCTCCTCCTCTCCTCCTCTCCTCCTCTTCTCTCTTCCTCTCCTTCTCTCCTCCTCTCCTCCTCTCCTCCTCTCTTCCTCTCCTCCTCTCCTCCTCTTCCTCTCCTTCTCTCCTCCTCTCCTTCCTCCTCCTCTCCTCCTCTTCTCTCTTCCTCTATCTTCCTCTCCTCCTCTCCTCCTCTCTTCCTCTTCCTCCTCTCCTCCTCTCCTCCTCTTCCTCTTCCTTCTATCTTCCTCTCCTCTTCTCTTCCTCTCCTCCTCTTCTGTCTTCCTCTCCTTCTCTCCTCCTCTCCTCTCCTCCTCCTCTCTTCCTCTTCCTCTCCTCCTCTCCTCCTCTTCCTCTCCTCTCCTCTCCTCTCCTCTCCTCTCCTCTCCTCTCCTCTCCTCCTCTCCTCCTTTTCTCCTCTCCTCCTCTTCCTCTCCTCCTCTCCTTTATTTCCCCCACATTGGAATCACACTACGATGCTGCTCTTTGCTCACCAGTGATTATTTATGCTTCTTTCATGTTATTTATTCATCTTTCTCCTGGTTGGTAGTTTGGCTTTGAGTGAGGAGCAGGGAGAGGTTCTCCTGCTGGAGGAGGCGGGGTCACGCCTCCTTCAGCACGGCTCTGAAGGCCGACCTCCGACCTCCGACCTCCTCGTGCAGGACGGTGGATCTAGCTCATCAGAATCCAGCTGCCTGTGTGCACATGTGTTAGAGAAGAGGCAGACAGGGGGGGGGGGCAGCATGTCTGACCACCGGCTGAATGATGAAAACAGATTTCATGACAATAAGAGGAGAAATTATAAATAAGAGAAGGAGGCGGAGGAGAAGAGAAGCGCTAACAAGCGACACGCGCGTGGAGCTCTTTCAGGAATCAGTGCAATCAGAGCGTCGGCAAAATCCCATTGATTCATACACCAATAAACAACATTCATAATATTTCAGCATGGCCTAATCCTAATATTACCATGGAAACAGAGTTTAGGTCGACCGCCGACAGTAAACAAGACAAAGTGTGTGTGTGTGTGTGAGTGTGTGTGTGTGTGTGTGAGTGTGTGTGTGTGTGTGTGTGTGTCTCAGGTTCCTCACGAGTCAGAGGAGAGCTCGTCCAAGTCCTGAGATTCAATGTTAACAATGAGTCAATCACAGAGAAACAGCTTCACAGCTCATTAGGTTCTGATGAGAGATTGGACTTTTTGCTCTTTACAAAAAACCTAACTCCTAACTCCTAACCCCTTACTCCTAACTAAACCTCTAACTCCTAACACCTAACACCTAACTCCTAACTCCTAACTCCTAACCCCTTACTCCTAACTAAACCTCTAACTCCTAACACCTAACACCTAACCTCTAACTCCTAACTCCTAACTCCTTACCTCTAACTCCTAACACCTAACCCCTTACTCCATCTCCTTACTCCTAACTCCTAACTCCTAACACCTTACCCCTAACTCCTAACTCCTTACCTCTAACTCCTAACTCCTAACCCCTAACTCCTAACTCCTAACTCCTAACCTCTAACTCCTAACCCCTTACTCTAACCCCTTACTCCTAACTCCTAACCTCTAACTCCTAACACCTAACCTCTAACTCCTAACTCCTAACCCCTTACTCCTAACTCCTAACCCCTTACTCCTTACCTCTTACTCCTAACCCCTTACTCCTAACTCCTAACCTCTAACTCCTAACCTCTAACACCTAACCTCTAACTCCTAACTCCTAACTCCTAACCCCTTACTCCTAACTCCTAACTCCTAACCTCTAACTTCTAACTCCTAACTCCTAACTCCTAACTCCTAACCTCTAACTCCTAACACCTAACCTCTAACTCCTAACACCTAACCTCTAACACCTAACTCCTAACACCTAACCTCTAACTCCTAACACCTAACCTCTAACTCCTAACTCCTAACTCCTAACTCCTAACTCCTAACTCCTAACTCCTAACCTCTAACACCTAACCTCTAACTCCTAACACCTAACCTCTAACTCCGAACTCCTAACCTCTAACTCCTAACTCCTAACACCTAACCTCTAACACCTAACCTCTAACTCCGAACACCTAACCCCTTACCCCTAACTTCTAACTCCTTACACCTAACACCTAACCTCCTAACTCCTAACCCCTTACTCCTAACACCTAACTCCTAACTCCTAACCCCTTACTCCTAACTCCTAACCTCTAACTCCTAACTCCTAACCTCTAACTCCTAACTCCTAACACCTAACCTCTAACTCCTAACTCCTAACTCCTAACCCCTTACTCCTAACTCCTTACCTCTTACTCCTAACACCTAACACCTAACCTCTAACTCCTAACTCCTAACCCCTGACCCCTGACCTCTAACCTCTAACTTTTCATCAGCAACCGAGCAACATGTAGCTGAAAAGTATTTCTCTCTCTGGTTTATTCACCCGGTCGCCCTTAAGGAACTTTACAGACTAGAATCATCGTCCTGTGGTCGTTTGTCTTCTCTCACCCGGGACGTCACATTAGCTCACTCTGACCTTTGACCTCAAAATCCTAATCAGTTCATCTGTAAGTCGGACTGAATGCTTGCACTAACTGTGAAGAGATTCCCTCAAGGCGTTCTGCAGATATCCTGTTCACAACAATAGTACGTACATCACAAACAACCTCCGGCCACTAGGTGTCGCCAGCTCCGGGACATATAAAGTTTCCTTTAACACAACCAACTCTAACTGTTACTAACCAACTTTCAATCAGCTCCAAGTTCAGTCGTAGTTCATCCTCTCAAACGGATCCGGTAGTGAAACATTTTTCTCTGTCTGGATATTTGAGTGTTAATCAAGTTGTTGAGTTGTTCAGCTTCTGTCTGAAGGTGTGATCTGTAAACAGGAAGTGATCTGTAAACAGGAAGTGATCTGTAAACAGGAAGTGACTTCCTTCATGTTGTGGTGCATATGAACCTTGGCGTTGTGAATCGGCTCTGAGACAGAATGAAAGTGTGAAGGAATGAGTGTGTGAGGAGCGACGCACTGTGACTGATAAAAGTTTATTACAAGTCTTTCTGTGGAGTCCCCCCCCCCAGCAGCCCCCCCACCCCCCCTCCCCCCCCTCTCTCCACGCCCGGCTCCACAAATGTTTCTTGGCAGCTTGTGAAGAGCCTCTGAGGCAACATTACAGCCCATGTGACAGTTAAACCCTCCACACAAACCAACACTAATGGAATTCTCCCCGGCGAGGTCGCCCCCCCCCCCACCCCCCACCAAAGAATGCAGTACACCCCATGCAGCGCTGTTCTGCTCTCAAGTGGCATCGCTGGACGGTTCCTTACATTCACATTCTGGTCTGAATCATCCGGAGGGGAGGTGGAGGAAGCTTGGATTCCTGAAGAGTGCGAGTGGAGAAGCAGGAAGGAAGCAGGAAGGAAGGAAGCAGGAAGGAAGGAAGCTGGAAGGAAGCAGGAAGGAAGCAGGAAGGAAGCTGGAAGGAAGCTGGAAGGAAGGAGAAAGGAAGGAAGCAGGAAGGAGGAAGGAAGGAGGAAGGAAGCTGGAAGGAAGCTGGAAGAAGCTTGGATTCCTGAAGAGTGCGAGTGGAGAAGCAGGAAGGAAGCAGGAAGGAAGGAGGAAGGAAGCAGGAAGGAAGCAGGAAGAAAGCAGGAAGGAAGGAGGAAGAAAGTAGGGAGGAAGCAGGAAGGAAGGAAGCTGGAAGGAAGCTGGAAGGAAGCAGGAAGGAAGGAGGAAGAAAGGAAGCTGGAAGGAAGGAAGCAGATGGGAAGATGGAAGAAAGTAGGGAGGAAGCAGGAAGGAAGGAGAAAGGAAGGAAGCAGGAAGGAAGCTGGAAGGAAGCAGGAAGGAAGGAGAAAGGAAGGAAGCAGGAAGGAAGCTGGAAGGAAGCAGGAAGGAAGGAAGCAGGAAGGAAGGAGAAAGGAAGGAAGCAGGAAGGAAGGAAGCTGGAAGAAAGCTGGGAGAAAGTAGGAAGGAAGCTGGAAGGAAGGAAGCAGATGGGAAGATGGAAGAAAGTAGGGAGGAAGCAGGAAGGAAGCTGGAAGGAAGCAGGAAGGAAGGAGAAAGGAAGGAAGCAGGAAGGAAGCTGGAAGGAAGCAGGAAGGAAGGAGAAAGGAAGGAAGCAGGAAGGAAGCTGGAAGGAAGCAGGAAGGAAGGAAGCAGGAAGGAAGGAGAAAGGAAGGAAGCAGGAAGGAAGGAAGCTGGAAGGAAGCTGGGAGAAAGTAGGAAGGAAGCAGGAAGGAAGATGGAAGAAAGCAGGAAGGAAGGAAGCAGGAAGGAAACAGGAAGGAAGGAAACAGGAAGGAACAGGAAGGAAGCAGGAAGGCAGCGTGAAGGAGGAAACCAGGAGACGAGAGGGAAGCAGGAAGGAAGCAGGAAGGAAGGAAGCAGGAAGGAAGCATGAGCGTGAAGGAGGAAGGAACCAGGAGACGAGAGGGAAGCAGGAAGGAAGCAGGAAGGAAGCGTGAGGTTGAAGGAGGAAACCAGGAGACGAGAGGGAGCTGATCCACTCTCTGGTGACGACCTGCTTCTAGAACACTGAACCTCAGATGATCATCAGCATCAACACACTGTACTTTAGTTGAATGTTGATATAATGAATAATACCAATAAAATGTTTGATAGTATTTTTCATTATTTATCGGAGGTCGATCCAAAGGTCAAGTCGGGACAAAGTGTGTCCTTGACCTTTGACCCAGGATGAACCGGTTTCTGTTCTGCTTCGCTGTGGTTGGACGGTTTCTCCCGAGCTTCACACCTGGTGTGGACCGGGTCATTCAGATCTCTCACTGTGGTTCTGACCATCAGGACTTCACCGTGGTTCATCCTGAAACCAGGTTCTGGTTCCTCCCTGGCCAAAAGTATGAGGACACTCAAACACAGTCGTCCTCTGGTCCCAGTCTGTCCAGCAGATGTTGGACCTGACTGGTTCCAGAGAATAAGGTTCAGGTCAGGACGCTGTGCTGCCGTGTTCTTTCCCACCGAACTGGGACCAGGATTTCTCTATGAAGAGCTGGGAGGACACCGAGGGCTGATAACCACAGGGTGGGGGGTTCAGTCCTCTGTCCACATAGGACATGTCCTCCAGCGAGACACAGAGAACATGACTCAGCTCCTGTGGATATAAACCTGATGCGTCTGTTGTGTGGAAAGTGAAATACCTTCACATAATCTTTTGTCAGAATAACCCCCGGCTGCCTATGGCTCAGATTATCTACAAAAGACCAAAAATAAAATGTTCTTTTTTTAATAGAAAGTCTTTTCACTAAATCCTCATAAAGGAATTAGTGCGCCATTAAAAATCTGCTGTTTGGTGAAACCTTTTATCCAAAGCTCCTCAGGAGCCGGAGTGCAAAGGTCACGGTGACACTTCCTGTGTCCCGGTGTCCCTGTGTCCCAGTGTGTCAGTGTCTCAGTGTCCCTGTGTGTCTGTGTCCCAGTGTCCCTGTGTCCCTGTGTCCCGGTGTCCCTGTGTCCCAGTGTCCCAGTGTCCCTGTGTCCCTGTATCTCAGTGTCCCGGTGTCTCAGTGTCCCTGTGTCTCAGTGTCCCTGTGTCCCTGTGTCCAAGTGTCCCTGTGTCCAAGTGTCCCTGTGTCCCAGTGTCTCAGTGTCCAAGTCTCCCTGTGTCCCAGTGTCCAAGTGTCCCAGTGTCCCTGTGTGTCTGTGTCCCAGTGTCCAAGTGTCCCTGTGTCCAAGTGTCTCAGTGTCCAAGTGTCTCAGTGTCCAAGTGTCTCAGTGTCCCAGTGTCCCTGTGTCCCTGTGTCCCAGTGTCCCTGTGTCCAAGTGTCCTAGTGTCCCTGTGTCCCTGTGTCCCGGTGTTCCTGTGTCCCAGTGTCCAAGTGTTCCAGTGTCCCAGTGTCTCAGTGTCCCAGTGTCCAAGTGTCCCTGTGTCCAAGTGTCCCAGTGTCTCAGTGTCCAAGTGTCAAAGTGTCTCAGTGTCCAAGTTTCCCTGTGTCCCTATGTCCCTGTGTCCAAGTGTCTCAGTGTCCCAGTGTCTCAGTGTCCAAGTTTCCCTGTGTCCAAGTGTCTCAGTGTCCTGTGTCCCAGTGTCCCTGTGTCTCAGTGTCCAAGTGTCTCAGTGTCCCAGTGTCCAAGTGTCCAAGTGTCTCAGTGTGTCCCAGTGTCCCAGTGTCCAAGTATCTCAGTGTCCCTGTGTCCAAGTGTCCCAGTGTCCCTGTGTCTCAGTGTCCCAGTGTCCAAGTGTCTCAGTGTCCAAGTGTCTCAGTGTGTCCCAGTGTCCCAGTGTCCAAGTATCTCAGTGTCCAAGTGTCCCAGTGTCCAAGTGTCCAAGTGTCTCAGTGTGTCCCAGTGTCTCAGTGTCCCAGTGTCCAAGTGTCTCAGTGTCCCAGTGTCCAAGTGTCTCAGTGTCCCAGTGTCCCAGTGTCCCTGTGTCCCAGTGTCCCTGTGTCCAAGTGTCCCTGTGTCCCACTGTCCCAGTGTCCAAGTGTCCCAGTGTCCCAGTGTGTCTGTGTCCCTGTGTCTCAGTGTCCCAGTGTCCCACTGTCCCACTGTCACACTGTCCCAGTGTCCCCGTGTCTCAGTGTCCCTGTGTCCCAGTGTGTCTGTGTCCCAGTGTCCCAGTGTCCCAGTGTCTCAGTGTCTCAGTGTCCAAGTGTCCCAGTGTCCCAGTGTCCCTGTGTCCCAGTGTCCCAGTGTGTCTGTGTCCCAGTGTCCCAGTGTCCCTGTGTCCCAGTGTCCCTGTGTCCCAGTGTGTCTGTGTCCCAGTGTGTCTGTGTCCCAGTGTCCCAGTGTCCCTGTGTCCCAGTGTCCCTGTGTCCCTGTGTCCCAGTGTGTCTGTGTCCCTGTGTCCCAGTGTCCCAGTGTGTCTGTGTCCCAGTGTCCCAGTGTCCCTGTGTCCCAGTGTCCCT